>NC_133457.1:89091315-89391315 GCF_048565385.1 Saimiri boliviensis | reverse complement strand
TAGACATAAGTAGTGACAGTGGCCAGTTTGACTAAATCCAGATTCCGGCCAAGAGTAATGGAAAAAAGTCTCAGCTTGCCTTCTTAAAAAATAGAATCTATATTGAGACAGTTCAAGGAAATGACGCCTATGGTGAGATGTAAAAACCATAGCTCAAGCCCTTTTGTGCATTCTCCCTTTAGGGAGTCAAAGCAGCATAAAACACCAAATGGCATGTTTCTCCCTGTCCATATTAAATTCCAGCATTTTCAAAGCTTGTATTCATCTACCTAAGACAAACTTTGACCACCTTGGCATCTGGTAGGAAGAAAAACCAAAAAACAAAAGAAAGCAAGTCATGTGTGCTGACTATATTGTCTTATAATTTTAATCTTTTTATACGGACTAGTTGAATGAGTATTTGATAATTCTGTCAAGTCACTTCCTAAATACTTCACTGTTTTTATAAAAGCTTTTATTACCTGTAGTTTAGTTTGGACAATACAGAAAAAAAAAATAAGTCTTTTTAAAGAAAGTTTCCAAAAATCAGTAGGTTATTAAAACTTGGATTGCTCAGCATGCATGTTCCAGGACAACAGCCTTTCTTCCTAGTCATGTTCTCTTTCTTGTTAATTCACACTAATGTCCTATGATGCCAACACACTCATCCTTGGATAAGAAATGTCTATAAAATTTATACAGATATTTAACGGACATGCTGAGTAATTTTTAGATCTCCTTAAGCAGGGCCATTGCATGTAATTAGGTCACTGCCTTAGGACACTCAGGCAGTGGGATCAGTGAAGATTATAATTCAGCCCATGTGTCTTTCACAAAGCCTTATCTCCTTCCTAGCAAGGGGCTGCATTTGCCTGGAAGAAGTGACTAGTTTTCTAATTTGCAGAGGCTGGGTTTGCTGTATCCTATAAGTCATTTTTGTAAACCCAACCAAAAAGAAAAAAAAAAAAAAAAGATTATTTACTAATGTAATAATTGACTTTTTTGCCTTCCCTCTAAATATCTGAACATATAAAGAATCTGAACGTTTAATATTTTTTCCAGAACTATGATAAGGCACAATATATAAGCCACTGATATTTGACCTTATGGTTTCTTAAGCATACACACTGAAGCTCATTGAGGCATGATAGCCTTGGCTGACCCGTTCAGTACATATTGACATTGATAGATAGCTTAAAAACTGAGAGAGAAAGAGGATGGAAATAAATATCCAGAGAAGCCCATGTGTACCTCCTTCCATATATTTCACAAATACGCTATTAACTAAATTTTTAGAGTGGTTGGTAATGGTCCATTTCCACTTTCTGTATACCTGTTTCTAAAATGTATGGTAAAATAGCAACGGTCTAAGCAAATAGTCTTTAAAACTCTACCCTTTATGAAACCTATCTTCAGTTTTTACGTTTAGTATATTATTACCAAATTATTATTACTATCATTTTATCTCATCCAAACCTGTTCTTGAATTCAGAGTACTTACAACAATACCTGGCTATTATGTTGAAAGATATATTTTTCCTGAGTAAACAAGTTTAAAAGAATAAAGAAGAGCAAATCAAAACAAATAGAGCCAGCACTTTATAAACAGCATACACTCATGAATTTCATTTTTTAGCAGTTCAAATAGATCTCCAGTGAATATCCCTTGAAGTTATTGTCAGCACTTGTTTTTTTGCAGATGTACAATATTTTTTATATCAATGCAAAAATGACTGCTCTTTAGTGATGGTTAGATTCCTAATGAGGCTGATCTACAGCAAAAGACTTGGATTGTCAGTCCTGGCCTTTTTTTTTTTTTTTGAGACAGAGTCTCGCTCTGTTGCCAGGCGCCAGACTGGAGTACAATGGCGCAATCTTGGCTCACTGCAATCTCCACCTCCTGAGTTCAAGCAATTCTCCTGCCTCAGCCTCCCAAGTAGCTGGGACTACAGGTGTGCACCACCATGCCCAGCTAATTTTTGTATTTTTTAGTAGAGACGGAGTTTCACCATGTTGGCTAGGATGGTCTTGATCTCTTGACCTCGTGATCCGCCCGCCTCGGCCTCCCAAAGTGCTGGGATTGCAGGTATGAGCCACCACGCCTGGCAGTCCTAGCCTTTTAACCAATAGTGACGAAACACTGGATTGTCTGTCCTAGCCTTTTAACTACTATTATCTAATATTCTTGCCCTATTGCATTGGGGAATGCCTCTTAGTAGGGATCCAGAGATAATACGAGGTGTTCTTGAGAAAAATTTCAAAGTCCCAGAAGGTTGAAAATATTCATTTTGCTCACATCCTCCAAGGGATAACTAGAGACCTGGAGGAGTTATAGAAGATTGTAGCAGCTTATCTACCAAAGCTTTTCCTATGCAGGGGTGGTGGTGTTTTATATACAGAACAAATTTTCCTGGGATATTGGCGGGCTTTAAATAATATTTTAGGTGAGACTCGAGATTGGATGCTTCCAGAAAAGAATCATTCTGAACAAACTTGTTTCTTAGCTCCAGTCTACCTCACGAGGCTGTGACAGGTCTGTCATGCATTCCAGAAGAAATTTCAGATGCTGATTGTTCCATTGCAGTTTCCCCCAGACCCACCTTTAACAAATAAGAGAAAGTTTCAAGCAGCTGATTTTAGCATTAGAAATTTCAGCTAGGGCTCTCAGGGAGAGATGTTTTATCCATTCATAATTAAGGGACTCGGGCCATATGTTATTTCTTTCTACTTTGTCACCTCCTCTCTCTCTCTCTCTCTCTCTCTCTCTCTCTCTCTTTTTCTCTGATTGCTACTTTCTTTGTTGTTGCTGCTGCTGTTGTCTGTCTCTCAAGACCCCTCGCCTCACGTTAGTGGCAGCAGTCAGAGAAGTTCCCTGTCCATGTGGCAGCCTTTTTCTCCTTCATCACCCCACAGAGAGCTTTGGTTAAAGGTCTCCCTGCTCTTCCAGCTAGCAGGATACCTACTGGTCTAACAAGATAGACTGTTCCTACTCAAACATCCCAATTGCCCCAGCTGCAATTTATAGCCATTCTTTTATCTGTGACGTTATCTATTAGTGTCTACATTTGTTCGCCTTAAAGTCTTACATGCAAATTTTAATTAGCTCTCCTTGTGCTCCTCCTTATAACTGCCCTTTGGTACCTCTTTTTTTCTTGTTGACTTTCCTATTGTCTCAATCAAGGAGGTGAGAAGGGGGCTTCAATCTGGGAGGATAATCCTAGACATATTCTAGTTTTTCTTAAATAGTTGTACAGATCATTTTTTTCTTTTGTAAATTAATTACAAATTCCCGTCTTCAATTTTGGCATGGGCTTACCTGAATGAAATACTATAAACTTCACCTACTTTTTTTCTTTTAAAATGTAACAAAAGACTTTTTACAATAAATTACTAGAGGTTATATTTAAAAAAAAAAAAGCACAGTTAACACAAAGGGATCCTCAAGCACAATAATTTTTTTTCTCTTGCTGGGTGATGAGAAAATGAAAATTTTTAGGTGTGACTAGCTTTGGACTCAAAGTCTCTCCTATCTGTGTCTCATTTTTCACCTTTATAATCTTTGTGGTTGGTGATGGTTGCCTCAAAGGTCTCTTCCAATCCTAATGTGATAATGGAATTCTAGATTTTAAGTGTGTTCATTTCATTTGACTTTGTCTCAAAAGGTGAAGTCACATAGATATTTCAATGTAAATATTTTACTGTGACTGATGGCAGCAACTTTTAAAATGACTGTAAACATTTCCACTGATAAGATGGTCCTCAAAGTGAAAAACAAAATCCATAGAATTGGAAGGGTAGTGGAAGTAAGTTTTCTCTCTATCCTAGGAGTCTCATAGTCTCATTAGCAGACAGGTGAGGAGTAGGTATTTGGCTGATGATGCTAAATATCACTACATTTAGTGGATTTAACTAGTCAGGGCTTAGTGTAAGAGAAGTGGTGGAATGAATCTGTAATCTGTTATATTTGTGCAGTGTATTTATTCACTATGAGGTGTGAATATTCTTCAGAAAGAATTTAGCTGATTACTAGGCTAACTTCTAGGTTGCATGCCTAATGGTGGGGGCCTGACCCTTGTCAATGTTGGAAATGATTTGGGGTGTACCTTCTTAGGTATCATATTAGGTGAATAACTAACTGCATGTGCAGATCCAGGAGTTACTACAGTATCCTCATTCCACAGTGGAAATCCCCTACTCCCAGATGGGCAGGGAAGGACCAGGACTTGGGAAAGCAGGGTCCTGAGCATTATCTAAGGACTGTTGGTGACAGACACCAGGCACACACTCCCTCCTAGTTATTCCTCTTCCTCTGCTAGAGGTAGACAAGCTTCATTTTCTCCTTCTCTTCCATTACCTCTGCCTCTTGTCTTGTTACTGGCCCCAAGTCACAGCCAGAATTTTAAACCTACTGGAAAAAGGGGGAAAAGGCAAACGAGACCTTCTCTTTCTAGTCTCTTATTTCTTTATCTAGAAACAAACTTTAAAGATTGCTCCTTTTCTCAGCAGTTAAGGAGACAGAATATCTCCCAACACCTAGTCTGATGGTGAATGCATAAATCTACCAGGAAGGGAGAATGAAAGGATTTGTCCCTGGGTTCTCAGAAAATTGGTTTTGTAATTCTTAGAAGTGTGATAAAAGGGACATTAAATCAACTTTGAAAGCTGTGGAAGCAAAGTTATGATTCTTCCTCATAGATGTTTTATCAGAACAGAAGTCTAAAACTTACCCCCAGTGCATTTAAGTGTTCTGTGCCCCCAAAACATTTCAGGTACCTATAAAAAAGACCTGGTGTCCAGGAGGACCTTATTAAAATTTGTTTCTTGAGGACTGCTTTGTATTTCTAATCCGAGGAATACTGCCTGACAAAGAAGAGATGCTCCATAAATTTTTGCTAATTGTTCACTGAAAGACTTGAACACCATCCTAATAGGAGCCAATTAACCAGCAAACAAATGACATGCACAGAATCTGACAGGAAGAACTTACAGCATGAGAGAAGGGAACTCATATGGATTGTCAAAAACGATGCAGAAATCTTATGCAAACAATAAAATAAAGCCAAGCAAAATGCAGAGGCATCTTTTCTAGTAAGCGATTTTCATGTAAAAAGTATCTGCTTATGAATATGGAAAGGCCACTTTTTTCAAGTGCATTTTGTATTTGACAATACAAAAAAGCCATTGTTTCCTGAATGATTTTATTATGGTTTTCTTTAAAGGTTAAACCTGTAGCATCCATGCTCTATGAAGACGGAAGTCTGCATATTTTTTCTGGCGTATCCTTTCCAATTAGTTGAGTGTCTGATGAGCTGCATGTGATCTTAATAATGCTCAGATTTGATATAAGCCATTTTAGTAAAGAACGCCTCTTTGAAGGTAAGTGAAAGGGATAATAACTCTTGGCAATATTGTTGTTCAGGAAATTTCAATTCTTTCATAGGAAACTGAAAATACTTAGAGGATTAAAGTGACTACAGTGCACAGATGAAAATCCCCATTTGGAAGCTGGCTTTTCTCACACTTTCTCCATGTTGACTGTTTTAACCATCACCCCACTTAGCTATAAAATCTTCATACTGCAGAGTATAACATTGTTTAAAAGATACTTTAGCCTCATAAATCAAGTGCTGAGATAATGCATTATGTGTGATACTCTCCTGGGAGTACTCACAAGCGCTCTATTGAATGCTAACTCCTGGCCCCATGTTTTTTTCAAATATTGTTCTCCTTTACTTCTATGTCAGGATACCAGGCCCCTGCCATCTCAGCTGATAACACCATACAGGGAGACAAGGATACATGATGCAAAGACTGAACACATGTGCTGTTTGCAGCAAGGTAATTGCCACACTGCAGATTCTTAACTCTGCCTGGGCTTAACATTCAGTGAAACAGAGAATCACCTGTGATTTCCCAGAATTTCAGAATATTTTCATTTATTTCCGTGTTTAATACCAGCAGTTATTTGTATCCAAAGAAGAATAGAAATCTCAGGACTTGTACTTGAAATAGAATCGTGGACCCTTGGCTTGGGAGCATTTTAAAGATGATCTAAGAATGTGGTATGTAAATATTACTGCCCATAATAAATTCATACAGACCATATTTAATTACAGATGCTTGGCCTTCATGCTCAAAACTATTACATATTTTCATGGTGGGAACTGTTGTAGATTTGAAGAGACTAATTGCATTTATTTTATTGTTATTCTCTGTTCTGGTGAATCTGTTTTTTCTTAAGTTATTTGTTCAGTTGGTGTTTCCTTTGCATACTGGTTTCTTCAACGGAGCATTTTGGTGTATCAGGTAACACTTGCTAACAATGGTTTGATTTACTGATATCAGGAATTGAAGTAGATACACTTAAAAATGTAAAAAAAAAATGTACTCTGTAGTATAATTACAAGGTCTCAGGCTCTGTGGAGAGGTAAGTGGAATGGAGAGGAGGAGGTAGGGAGCAGGTAGGTGGCAAGTTAGGCTTTCCTTTAGGGTGAATGGAGAGTTTGCCTTATGAGACTTTAGGGGAAGAGTCTTCTTGTCCTTTGCAGTGACAGAAACTTGTCTGAATTACTGCTTCTCTTCTTTCAGCCCCAGCATACCTTTGAAATTTCTACTGAAAAGATCCCCAACTTCATTCAGAAAGACTATCTTTCAGCTTTTGCCTGGGGGCAAGTGCCTTAGTCCTTAGCTACCTAGGGGACCGGACTGCCTCAGTGCTCTCCAAAGTCCCCACTGCTCCTTATCAAGGTCTGCTTCTGAAGTTTTAATGTCAGCTTAAAATGAAATTCTGATGAGATCTTTCACTATTAAAAAAAAAAAAAACAATTCTTTCTAAACCTGTGTTGGACTGTAAGTTCCTCATCACTTTGGCGCTACCCTGCTTCAGACTTTCTGGACATCCTTCATTGTTGGAGCTGGCTGCTACAACATCTAAGTTTTCCATTGCTGCCTTAAAACATATTTCTTTTCTTTTCTTAGAAGATTTTGGGATGGAAGAGAGACAAATGTGTATAATAGTTGCCTTAAATGTGAAACTGCCAACTGAATTTGATATATGATTGTCCCTTTACTCCAAATAATTCCTGATACAATAGAAATTCCCTACTTTGGTCTGCAATTTGATAGCACTGTTGATTATATAGTTTGAATTAAATTCTAGCCCCTTCTGATATAATAGTCCACATCTATGAATTATTACGCCTCAACCCAATTCCTAGATGCTCCTCAACCCAACGTAACCTATGTGTACTTTCAAGGTACCTGACCTTTCTATGTATTGTAGGAGTGAATTTGGGATGGGTGCCATACACCTAGAATTCACCCAGCAGTAGTTATCTAAACATTTCGTACAGAAAAGCCACATGTTAAATAGCTGCTAGTATCATAGAGACTCCAGCAAAAGGATGAGATGGAAGAATTGTAATATTTTGGCTTTAGCAGTGATGTCAGAAAAGTTTCATTCTGAATCCACCTTGTTGTATCTTTAGCTTGACAGTGTCTTGGCTTCTTTCATTGGGCAGAATGAAATTATCTGGTAAATTATGTGTTAGAAAAGTCTCTCAAGCTTCTGAAGTTCTTTTAACTCATATACAACAAGAAGCAGAGTACACTGAGAGAAACATACTTTACAATATAATAATACAGATTTAGTAATATAGTATGCTGTAATCTATATTATAATATATAGTAATACATAAATAGTACATTATAGTATAGAATACGATAATTTAGAAAATAACAATAGAAAAGTAGTATAGAAATGCCAAGTCAACAACAATCTTAACATCCTAAAGCTAACTGTAATTACTAATTTTAATCTTTTGAACCTTAATTTGTAATATACTATGTGAGCGTGTGTTTCTGTGTTTGTGTTTCTGTGGCATGTGTGTGTATGAGTATTTTATTCCCTACTCTTACTCTGAATCTTCTTTAAATTATGGAAAGGAAGCCTACCTTTTTTTTTTTTTTTTTTTTTTTTTTTTTTTTTTGGACAGGATCTCATTCAGTCACTCAGGCTGGAGTGCAGTGGCAGGATTTCAGCTCACTGTTACCCCCGCCTCCCAAGCCGAAGCGATTCTCCCACCTCAGCCTCCCTAGTAGCTGGGAGTACAGGTGCACACCGACTTGGCTAATTTTTTGCATTTTTAGTAGAGACAGGGTTTCACCATGTTGCCCAAGCTGGTCTCAAACTCCTGGGCTCAAGCAATCCACATGCCTCAGCCTCCCAAAGTGCTGCTTTTATAGGTATGAGCCACTTGGCCTGGCCTGGAAAGGAATATTTCTTATATGAATTGTTCTACAAAGTAAGTACAGAACAACATCTATAACTGTATAATTTTTCTATTATTTCCTGTCACTTATGACATGTAGCTTGTAACATGAGACCAAGGAGTGCCACAAAAACATGAGATGCACATTATTAAATGTATTTCATAGTGCTAGTTGCTAGCCATTCACTTACATGTGAGGGAGATCATTCTCTGGCATTTCAATGACTCATTTTCTCTCCTTCAGTTGCACTTAGTTCTACATCAAGAACTTCTTGTACTTAAGTTTCTTAGAACAACATTGATCTTTTTATAATTTCTTTAATAGTGTCATGGAGCTCCCTCTGTAACCTAATGTTCTTTTTCTCAATGATTCTCCATCATTTTGTCTTTAGAGCAATAGTATTTTTGTCTTGGTGTGTAATGAAACAGAGGTGTGAGGGTTCAGCAGTCACCAGCCTCATGCACAGTGCCATGAATGTCACTGTTATTCAGGAGACATGCTTTGACCTTTGGGCATTTATGAATCCATGCACTGCAGTAACAGCTCATACAAGTGGCTGACTAATTTCCAAAGGGTAAAAGGAAGCTCAGATTAAAAAGGAGATACAATTAATGTCCCACCAGAGTCACCAAAAAAAGAGAAAAATGAAGGAAAGAAGGAAGGAAGGGAGGGAAAGAGGAAGGGCGAGAAGGAGAGAGGGAGGCAAGGAAGGGAGGGAGGGAAGGAAGGAAGGGAGGGAAGGAAAGAAGGAAGGAAGGAAGGGAGGAAAAGAAGGGAGGGAGGGAAGGAAGGGAGGAAGGGAAGGAAGGGAGGGAGGGAAGAAAGGAAGCAAAAAGGGAGGGGGGAGGGAGGCAGGAAGGAAAGAAGGAAGGAAAGAAAGAGAAAGAAAAAAGAGAAAGAAGGAAGAAAGAGAAAAAGGAAGGAAGGAAGAAAGGAGAGAGAGAGAAAGATGGATGTGGTCTGTGGAATCTGGAGTCTGGATAGGTGCAAATGTTGGCATTTGTAGTTATACCTGGTGATGCTGGATGAAGAGGATAATAGTACCTAACTCTCATCATTCTGGGTGACTGGTAAACTATTTAGGTGACTCCTGAATTGGTCTTGAGCTAGATGGAAACTGGCTTTCAGTGGAGTTTAACATGGGACTTCCAGAGATCTTACAAATGATGACTCCCTCATATGGTAAGTTAATTGGAGAAATAACCACCTTAATTTTAACCAATTAGTTTAGGAGGATAGAATAGATTTGTAATCTATGTGGGAAATGAGCTCTAAATGAGAGACGTGGTCAAAACAACTCTCAAAGCAACACACAAACTTTCCACTTCCCATGTCAGTAACTCAAAAATGGCTGCTCTGAAGTCTCTTTCTTGACTTCCTGCATCAGATGCAAGAGGTAGTTTGGGATGACTCATAAAAGAGTAACCGCCTTATTGATAAATGCAAGACTAGCCTCAGAAATTCCTCATGATCTCATTGCCATTATTCTAGCATCTGATAATTAGTAGAGTGTAGAATATGACTAACTGAAGTCTGTAAGAACTTCAATCATCCAGGAAACTTGGGGAAAGTAAAAATAGTATCTAAATGCCAAATCTAACTGGTGAGATGATAAGGTCTGAAACATTTGAGCACAGACACAACATGGCTGTGTAATAATAAATCTGATTATTCTGACTGAGAAGGTGCCAATTTTCTGGATTATTTTTGTTGGATATCTGAGTATTTTGGCTGTGTTTTATTAAATCTTTGAATACTTTAGATACTTCTGAAGGATTAGATGAAAAAGGTTTCATCATGCTCTGTGAACAATTAAACATCTTTATAAGAAACTGCCATTTAGTAACCATAAAGTATATGTCCGTCCAGCAAACTGATCAGTGGCAAAGGAGAGTGTCATATGATTTTTTTAAAAACCTGTGCCTCACTGAGGCATAACGTATCACCAACTTGCAGGCTTATTTGTAGTAAATAGTATATCGTCAGGCTTCTCACATCTACTCTCAAACCCAGCATGTTCTTTTTGGTGACTTCTTTGCAACATGCTACAAGACTAAAATAATTTAACATCTGACTTCAATTGATATGAGACATTTGGAGTATTTTTTGCTATTTTACTCATTCATAATAGAGATGACAGAGATGGAGGCAACTAGAAATTAAGGTCCCAGATGTGAATAATAGGTTATTTATTGGTTGTTTTTGTGGGTTATTTTTGATGTTTTTGCTCTGTGGGCAAAATAGAAACCAACAAGGCCAGTGATTCTCATCCTCTGCTGTCAGCTCCCACTTGGTCACCTTTGGCAGTATTCATATACATGTAGATACATCTCTTCAGCTTCTGCATGGTTTTTATAGGGAAGCCATTGCTGTAGTATCTGTCAGGCAATGTTTAAAAGAAAAAAAAAATCAAATCACAGAATATATACTCAGTAGGGGCACGCTGACTTCAAGATAAAGCGATGTGAGTAAATCAACATTCCCCTTTGCTCTCTCCAGGCTTAATGGTGAGAACCGCACATTTAAATAAAAATGAGCATGTGCCTTCTTCTCCCTCCTGTTCCTGTTCTTAGACAACTAGATAACACTCCATGAAGGCCTGTCATTCAAGAGGACGTTAGTTTGGAGATGCTACTTGTATTGTGATAGTGGCATTTGCTCGAAAGCAGATAGTGGGTCTGCTTTTGAGACAGCAGTGCTGTGGGTGGTCTACGTTCCCTCTGTTTTAGAATCTTATCATTGTCAGCCTGGCTGAGATAAAGTTCATGCCCAACTTTTTGAAGTTGTGAACATGGACTCACAAGGAATCATTTGTTGGAAATATTTCTGGAATCTTTGATGTGCATCATCCCTCAAAAGCCTGGTCCTGTAATGCAAAAGGCAACATTAGACCAGGACAGAAAGAAATGACAGACATTTCTTTAACTTCTTTCACTTAATTTTAAAGAAACTTTTTAAACATTATTTAAGTTTCAAGAGCTAGCTTTTGATGACTTAGAAGGCTATATAAATTAGTTCAAGGCTGCAGAGGTTTTATAGGTGGTCTATGTAATTTCCTATTTAATTTGTAAAATCATGTAATTTTGAATGTATGGAAGCAAAATAGTTCTACTTTCAATAGATTTACAGAAAGTTGAATGTGAACATTTGTACACATATAAATATTTATGTAAAGATTAGGACCAAGTACATTTTCAAAAACAATTAATTTCACAATATTACGTTTTGAGTTGTAAAACAACCTGAAAGTTATTCATGAATGTGTTCTGCAAGCTTTGTTTGATATAAGGTGTTTCATATGGTTTTATAATGGAGATCTTCAATGGATAATAAAAGAAATACAGATAAATCCATTGAGAATCATTTCTGAAAAGTAGGAAATGTAATTTGAGATTATAAGGTGACAATTCTCTGAAATTTTTGGAATAATAAACAGAAGAAGAAAATTATCTTTAGGATCATATGATACATGGAACAATAGATTATGTATTATCTACTGGGGCAAAACATTTATTAGCATTTGTGAGGAAAATGTGACTTACAGAAAGGAAATAGAATTTAAATCTTTGCTTCTGGATGATACTTTACAGTGTTCTCTTAAAAATTCTCAAGCAACCCTGTCCACGTGAGAAACTCAATGTCAGATTTTCCTTACGTGCCACCAGTAGATTGCTCAAAATTCTCTTAAGAAGACGTTTGGGACTTTATTGTCAGGTCCAAATATAAATATTAGAACAAATTGTGTAGCGTCCCTCCTTAAAAGACTAAACGCAGCTCATATGGGTTGGTTCTTGATAGGAAATTGGAAGCAAACTATATAGTCAACATATATTTTAATTTTTATAAAGTATTCACATAAACCGTAATTTCTACTTCTGTTTTATTTGAAAAAACTGGATATCCATTTTATTTACATTAGTGGAGATGTGTGAAGGAATTGATAAAGGACCCAAGAGTTTTAGAAATTTACTGCAATGTGTCAGATACTCTAGAAGTTCCTTTTCTAAATAAAATTTGTAATTTAATCTTTTCTATAATTGTTTGCACTTTATAGATGAGAAAACTGTCCTTCAAGTGGTATTTCCAAGTTCATGTAAGCTAATTAATAGCAATACTAAGATTCAAAGCTAAGACTAATCAACCCTGGGCCTGCACACTTATACAAAATAATTCTTTGAGGTATGAGACTTTTATATCAGTTTTGCACTAATTCCTTAATGTAAGCATTTGTATATCTGCCAACCTTCTCAACATGTTATTAGCCACTTGACTTTGCATGAAGAGATGGGAAGTCAGAAAAATAAATTTTTAGAGAGATGCTTGATAACTTTTATGGACATAGTACAAAATGCATCAATAGTAGATATTTGTGGTTATTGTGACTACTGTCATTTCAAATGCAAGACTTCCTTTTAAATAAAGAACAGATTGGCTACAACTTCTTTACTCCACATAGCTCCAGTGAACAGCATTCCACAAATGTTTGTAGTAAAATGATGACTTAAGGTATCCTACTGCTAACAGGTTTCAAAGGAATGAAATTGTAAAATAATTTGAAATATGTGCTTTGGATAAGAAAAGACCAAAAACTAAAGTTTTGCAGTTATATATAGAAATTTGAAATTGGATGTAAATTGATGTGTTATACAACTGTCCAAGGCCAGCAAAATGCTAGGTGAAAAATAAAATTAAATGTACAGTAGTTGTATTAAATTGGTATTTTTCAAGAGATACCATTCCTAAAATTATATAGACCTATCAGATCTTAAAATACAATGCTTAGCACTCTGCCAGAGACAAACACTTTACCTGTTTCACAGGTGTCTATGAAGGATTCTTTTGTGTTTGACCTGCAGTTTACCCAATCCATGCAATTGTCTTGCCAGCACTTCGTCCTGCTGTGTCTGAGGAAGTCCCCTCCTTACTTCTGCTTATCTAGGCTTTTCCTCCTCTCTGCAGTCTCCCCTGCCTTTCCCATCCTTGATGTATTCTCAATTCTGTTGCACACAGAGATATGGGTTCCCTTCAGTAGCTACATTTTTACTAATCGTTAATTCTTCATTTCTCCTTCAACTGCGTCTTTCCAAGTGCTGGAGTCATGTCGTAGACTTGTTCTGTGCCTGCTATGGCTATCCTCAAGAGCCCGGAATGAGGGATTATCTATGATTTACTAAGAACTAAGATTAGCGTAGGCTGGAAGTAGGAACAGCTTGACTCAGTATAAGTTAAAAATTTCTAATGAATAGAATTCTTCCATAAGGGGAAAAATATATTTTGAGAGACGACAGTAAAGGTGTACATATAGAGACTGAATAATCACTTAGAAGAGATCAAGAGAATCTGAACTGTGATTGCCAATCAATAGGACCTGTCAAGCTTGGAGACCTTGAAGTTAATGATGTTATTACCACTGATACTCCAGGAAAAGAATAAAGGAGAAAGGGTGAAGTCAGATCCATCTTACTTCTTTATCAATGCAAATTCTCTTTCTCCCTAAAACAATGCCCTGATACAGGTCATATTCGGGACCACACCTATTTAGTTATGCCTAGTAAAGAGTACTTACAAATGAAGATGCTTTTATTGCATGCTTATTATTTTAGAGATGGTAGATTGTTGCCCCAGATGGTAAAAACTAAACAAAACTTGCCACTGTATTCAAACTTACTTTACTCCTACCTCTTTTTCCCTTCACTGAAAATATTCTTCAACGTGTCTTGCTTTTTCTTATGAAAATAATTCTTAATTCTAGCAATTAGAAAAAGATCTGTGCTACTGGCTAGGGTTATGGCTGTATGCTCCCTTCAGTTCCCACAGGATGAGAGGAAGTTCTGCCGGGATGCACTGCCTTCTCTCTGTATCAAGACTGAATGTGGTCTTGGCTTGTCTGCAGTGCTTCAGAAACTGGTCGTCTGCATTCAGTTCTCCAGCAGCTTCCTTCATGGAAATGAAGTTTGGCAGAAGAAGGAAATCTTCAGCCCAACCCACCATGTATACAGATATAACCACCTAAAGAGATGTGACAGTGAGTACAGGAAACACCCTATAGCCTGTAAACCAGGAAATAAGTATAGTTCCTAAGATTATGGGTGGACGGTAATCTATCCCCAGTCAGGTACATTAACTACCATGTTGTCCTTTTACCTCTGCAAATTTCTATTCCTTGTGAAATGCATCTACAGTGAAGTAAAGAACTCTAAAATTATGGCTATTACCTAATCCTAAATGCTAGTATGTATATATGTATTCATTCACTCACTCATTCATTCATTCACTTAGCATAAAATGTTGCTTTCATTGGAAAAAAAATGCTCCCAATGTTGATGTATTCACTATTTAAATATTTACCTTCCAGTCTCAGGATGCCAAAAAATTTGCTTCTGACTTATTTTCAGTCATTGCTGTTACCCTATAAGAGTCTTCCAGGCTCTGGAAAATAGTGAACTCTTTAGCTCTGCTCTGAGAAAATGCATATCATTCATCATGTTACAGAGAGAAAAAGCTCTCTCCAATTTGAAAATTCTGTTTGTCATTGGAAATAAGGGTGAATTATTCCTCCACTTTGAGGAAGTTTCTATTTTCATGATACCATCCTCTCTTTCTGTCTTTTCAGGGTGAGATAGTTCTGAATATTTTATGTGTTTTCTTGTCACTTAAATCTATCCATAGTTGGCAAGAATTACTGCAGTTTCAATAAGTCACAATTGTCAATGCTTTGGGACAGTAATTAAATTGGCATCATTGATTTATGTCACCTTGCATGAGAGGTTTGCAAAGCCTCTCAACCTTCAAAGATGTTGCTTCCTGATATGGTTTTGCAACGTCCCCACCATAACTCATCTTGAATTGTCATTCCCATAATCCCCATTTGCTGTGGGAGAGACCCACTGTGAGGTAATTGAATCAAGGGGATGGTTATCCCCATGCTATTCTTGTGGTAGTAAGTGAGTTCTCATGAGATCCAGTGGTTTTATAAGGGGCTTTTCTCCCTTTGCTTAGTACTTCTCTTGCCTGCCACCATGTATGATGTGCCTGTTTTGCCTTCTTGCCATAATTGTAAGTTTCCCGAGGCCTCCCAAGCCATGTGGAACTGTGAGTCAATTAATTCTGTTTTCTTTATAAGTTACCCAGTCTCTGGTATGTCTTCATAGCAGCGTGAAAATGGACTAACACCATTTCCATTTCTATCCCAGCACAAGCAGTGTAGCAATGACTACTGATGTGGATTCAGAGCCTGGTGTTGGAATGCTTATGCTATTCAGGTGAATGCAGTCTGGTGCTAGAAGGGCTGTACTGTTCAGGTGTGTGTCACATCTGTTGCATACTTCCTGATCATGGTTTACTTATATGAAGTCCAACAATACCAAAATGCCTCCCTTGGCACCCAGCTGCAATCTTGCATACAAATCCTCTTCTTGAGAAACTTTTATCATTGTAATCATGTAAACATAGAAGGGCAAGTCCACACCTGGAGATTCAAGTGCTCTAAAAAATACTTTAGAAATAATGTAATTGCCCCTTTACAGCTTAACTTTTGACTAACTACAAAAACAAAGTAAAGCAAACCAAAAAAATGAAGTAAAAAACCACAGCTTTTGATTTTTTTTCTGTGTTCCACCTTTTGTTTCTAAGTGTAATAAACCAAAGAGTTAAGGTGCAAAAAACAGCCCAAATGAAGTCACAGATCTTTAAAATGTGATTCTAGTTTCTCAAAGGTTGAGGCTACCAGGTTTACCTACATTATTGCAAGTATTTTGGCAGTCATTAGCTGTCTACTTATTAACCACCAGTGGGTCATGTCTATAATTTGACATCCATTTTTTTTTAACATTTGAGAGCAAATTATTGCTGACATGACACACACATACACAGTGAGCCTTCAGTTAACATCCTTGACAGGTGTTTGCAAACTTCCAATTCTAGTAAAAGAACTTATAGTGAAAACAATTTTACCACAGACTAATTTATATAAACAAAACTTACCTTCCTATGGCGTATTTCTGGTCACAAAAACAGTACCAAACCTCTACATCATGACCCAAACACTTCTAATATTAAACACTGAACTACATGTTAATCGTATGTACCTGTAGGAAAGATTAATAAAAACAGGTAAGATAATTACCCATTTTTGTAGCTCAGGGTCATGGGTGACCAGAGCCTAAGGTAGAAACCAACCCTAATCAGGATACTATGCCATTGCAGCATGCACACACACACCATGTTCACATAGACTGGGACCATTTAGACACACCAATTTACCTAATTTGCACAACTCTGAGATGTGGGAAGAAACCAGAAGACCTGGAGCCAATCCACAAAGACACAGGGAGAATGTGCAAACCCCACAGAGACAGTGACTCCACTTGAAAATCATTTTTTCCACTCATCAACATTACAACAAAATGACATTAAACAACATGATGTTATTCTAGGACATGTTATTAGTGTGCATACAGACACAGACACACACACACACACACACACACACACATGCATTTGCACTATAGATTTGTGATGTCTAATGCAGTAGCCATTAGCCTCATGTGGATATTGAACACTTAAAATACAATTAGTCTAACTTCCATGTTCTTTAAGTACATACCACATTTCAGAGATTTAGTATGAACAAGTAATGGAAAATATGTTATTATAAATTTGATTTATATTGATTTCATGTTGAAATAATTGTATTGTGTATGGACTAGGTTACATATATTATTGAAATTATTTTTACCTTTTAAAAAATTTTAATGAAGACTAGAAAATGCAAATTTGTGTATGTAGTTCACCTTAGGTTTCTACTGGAAAACATTGTTTTAGAGGGTTTGCCACATGGCCAGGCAACCAATAAAGCATTTGGAAATATCTAGTTTTACAGGGTAGCAGAGTACCTTCTCATCCACAAAGTCCCTGGGGCTCAAGATGCCTCAAGACCATGGATCCATAACTGGTTCTCATGGATATATTTATAAATTTATGTCACATAACTGGTTCCTATGTAATGCCCCCTCTGCTCAATGCTGACCAACTCTATGTTGAAGACCATTTTCCAATTTTCACAGATTACAGACAGAGGAGTAGCATCTTGGTTTCCTTCCTGCTCAACATGATGTCATTTAAAGGAATGTATTGGGAGATAAATTTCCTTGTGTCTTGTGACAACTGCCAATCTTTTATTTGAAAATTTAAAACGGCCACACAAATCATGTTTTTTATTGTCCTAAGAAGAATATACCATTCTTATTTGAAATATATTATGTGATATGAAATCCTGTTGGAATGCAAACTGGTAAACACTAAGAGGAAAACTCCATGAGTGCAGTTTTGTAACTTTTCTACTGTTGGTTGGTAAGATTGGCAGAATAGGTAGAAAAGAAGCAAAGCAGTCCTCCTCAATCCATAAACCTTTGGATGCCCCTTCCCCTCATGTGCTGATGAGTGACATTTTACTTAATAAACAAATAGTGAACTTCATTAGGTACAGTAAAATGTATCTTGCATATCTTGACTTATTTCCACTACCGAGGTTCCTGCACAAGTTGCCGTCTTTACTTGTCCTATATCACTGTAAGAGCCTCCTTTTCTATTTCACTACATGCTCCTTTAATACACTCTGAAAAAGGAACCTGAGCAATTTTGTAATATTCTAAATCATATCATGTAATTTCCCAAATTAAAACCTTCCAGTTCTTCACAACTGAACTTGATGCAAAGCCTCAAGGCTGACAAGGCTGTGCAAATTTCCACCCTTGCCTCTCTCCCTGAGTTCACCTGGTGCCATGTCTCCTTTCTCACTAGGCATGAACGCACACTAGCATGCTTTTTATTCCCAAAATATACCAAGCACATTCCTGCCTTCAAGCCTTTGCACTTACTATTTTCTCCACTTTCTGGCCCATTACTCTGTTCCTAATAGTGCATATTACTAAACTATTTTGTCCTGTTCATTTGTCATTTTCTTGTTTATTGTCTATTCCCCACAACACTTGCAAACTTCAACCCACTTGAAGGAAAACTCCACATGCTCTCTTATTCTCTAGTTTATTACCAGCAAAGACAAGAGTGCTTGGGTATATAATACACCCCATGTGATTATTTATGAATGAATAAAAACAGAAGTAGCAATTATATTGACACAGTTTTGACTTGCTTTCACATCCATAAGTTTCTCTGAGTAGTTTGAAGACATCATGCTTCAACATCTTCCATCTCTTAATCACAAGCTGATGAGCTTTTTCTTAGAGAAGATCTCATGCCAAAATATTTAAAATGTGTAGTGAATCTGTGCAGTGCCAAATATCTAACTGAAGGAAGGGGGATGCACAGGCTAGAGGAGGACAAAGACGGTGGTTTAATCTGGATTTTCACTCTCCATTTGACATGCTCAGTATCTATGTTCCTATAGTATCCCTGGCCCTGTCTGCCTCTACAAACATGAGTCAAGATCTGTCTGTCTCTACAAATGAGTCAAGATTTATGCTTAAATATTGTTATGCTCTAATATTTTAGTCTGAGTTTAAATGATTGTGAGGTGGGCAAGCCTCTAACCTTCTTGGCTCGTCCCACAAATTGAATCAGCACCCCTGCCTCTGCTTGCTATTAAATGGCAAATTGTCAAATATATACTAAACTCATAGCACCCATGTGAATAAGCAATGAATTCATGTTTATTCCTTCCTCTACTCTGACCATCCATGTTTTCTAGTAAGTTCTGAATTCTCTTCTTGCCTACTCCATTCTAAGGAGGAAAAAATTGGAAATTAAGTAGGCAGGTTTGCCTTTGATTATGGAAATGCTTCATTTGACATGAATACTTCAAATGAAAGTGTATTCAAAGTATACGTATTTCTATTAGTCTACCTGATTAATAGAATAAACAGCAAATCCATTTCATCATTTTGAAAGAATTTCCTTAGAATTTTTTTTTGTAGAAGAGAGACTTCTGTATTTTTAATAGCTATCTGCTTTTGTACATTCAGTGAATACAAATTTAGAGATGTAATGCTTGTGTCGGTCTCTATGGGACCTGGAAATAGAAAACAGGAAATAAACAGGTTGACAAAACTGTACAATTCAACTGACTCTATTTTTATGGTCTTATTTGAACTCAGTGATATGTATACAATATATAGTGTAGTATTTTAATTCAAATTGTACTTCTGAATTCTTGCTCTACTATTCATGAAAGCATCTTTCTTCTACTTCTACAGAATTAGTTTCTCCACTAATTAGCCAATCTTCTTTTGAAATATGCCCTGCCTGTAGCATTCAGTGAATTCACAAAGCAAACTTTTGATTTACAGAGAGACTGGCTGCTCATAAAATCTTAAATATAAAGAAGTCTTATAAATACAAATGAGACTGGTATTTTTTTAGATTACTAAAAAGATAGCCAAGAGGAGGAGCATGTAGTTTTATTCAGATTCCTAGATGGAGACAGTGAATCAGATTTCTAAGAAGAGGATCAAGATTTTTAGCTTCAGAATGTAACCCAAATTTAGCAACATCACTTTTCTTAAAATGTAGGGAATGTTAAAAAAGTGTCTTGTTCTAGGCAACATGTTGATTAGGCACAAAGAAAACTTCTTGCTTATTTATAGACCTTGAAATGTTTGGTACACCTGAGGAATTCAACTACCTCTCAATTAAGAAAAAACAAAGTTTACAAAAATAAAGATGTGACTGAGGGAAACAAAGACATACTCTTAAATATACCATCCTTTAAATGTCTTCTAAGGAATTTTTGTTTGGTTTAGGTTTTAATGGCCACCAACAGTGGAGCTGGCTTCCAGACTGTGAATAGATTCAGGGAACAAGAACGAAAACAAATCAACAACAATGACAACAGCAACATCTGTATATACTATAGAAGCAGATTTGTCATGATGTTGTACATTGGCTTTATACTGAGAAAGAGACTGAATAATTATTTTAAAGGTTCAATCCCATCTTGCACTTCTGACAAGTCCATTTTGTCCCCTGGTGAAGAACACTCCAGCAACTTCAGGCTGAAATGCAGGCAGATTCACTCAATCCCCACAAACTTTCAAAAATGTGCATCTGGGGAAAAAAAAAAGTGACAGAGACTGAGTCCCAGAGATATTCCCCAGGAACTCTCCCCAATCTGTGGTGCAGTATGTGGTCTGACCCAGCTGGACACCAGGCAGGACTTGGCCTCCAGCCCTTCTGGCTGGACTCTTCCCCAAGGTAGGGTTTATCCTCACATAAAATTGCCAACCAGGGCCCACTTGGGTATAGAACTAATTTAGCCTCCTGTACACTTGATGAATGAAGAATTTCCTCTGGGGACTAAATTATAGGGCTTGCTGGAGTTGCTCTTTCGTGATCTGTTATTTGGAGGTAATTTTCCAAAAGGGCTGGAACACATGGCCATGAGCTAGAATAGGATTCACCGTGAACAGCTGCCACTCGCTGGCCAGCACATCCCAGTGCCCTTGTCCTCTCCCCATCCTCCCCTGCCACTGCCCCTGCTTCCCCAGAGAGGAGGTCCAGACAACAGGGCTGAACTTGATGTTAGATCTTTACTTTCCTTCTTAATTAAACCACTAGAATGGAATCTGCCCACCTTTTTCTCCATCCAGGTTTCCAGAAATGTAACATCTTGTCGTAACACGTTTCAAAACAGATGACGGGCCTTCCCCTCATCCTCCAATGTCGCTGATTACAAGCTTCTGTCAAATTCCACCAACCCCTACCCCACCACCCCACCACCCCAGTTGGCTGGAAGATAAGCTTCTGATCTTCCCTTGGCTTTTTGAACTGTTGGAAGCTGTGTAAACACAAGCTGCAGGTTAGTCAGATTCTATTTGACCCAGGGCCTGCTGAGTGCAAAGAGATTACATTTGAAAACTCCCTTGTCTAATTAAGCAATGGTGACCTATTGTGGGGTGCTTGCTGATGAGGTCAAATAGCAAGGGGTTTTAGGCTGACCTGTTGCAGCTGGTCATTTGCTGATAAATAAGAAACAGCTAGTTTTTAGTTAGCCAACTTCCCGACAGAGCTTTCCTTTCATAAAGCGCTTGAATTTGGTTATTTCTCTGAATTTCTTGAGTTTTAGTACTTTAGAAAAATTTTTAATACTGAGAGTAACAGACATTTTTGTCCTATGATGGATACCCTTCTTTGCACAGCAATGCCCCTTCAAATAATCTACAAACTGTTCTGCTGTGCTTCTATCTCTTTTTAGGCCACCGACTTCTTCCAAATTGTGAAAGATGAAGGTCATTTTGAATATTGACATTTGGATGGGATATGGTGATGACAATGGAACAGGAAGCCCCAAGAAGTAGATCTCAAGACCTTGACCAAGCTACATAATCAGAATCACTTATTGAGCATCTACTCTGTAGCAGATGCTGTTGTAGGATCTTTTAATCTTTATTTTCACTCCTTACCATGACCCTCACAGTAAGTGCGATTATCCTTGTTTCATTACTAAGATTCCTGAAGCATAAAGAGGTGAGGAACTTTCACAAGGGTTTGCAGCCATGAAGTGAAAGGTCTGGGAGCTGACCCATAATTCCCATGACTTTACATGTTGTTCATTTCAGGAAGCTGCACAATTTCCTTGTGGAAATAGAAGTGTCTGGAGGCCACCTATGGGGAACAAAATTTGACAGATGAATATTCTATCTGTGAATAAGTAATAAAAGTGAAGATAAAAACGTTCAAACTGTAGAGATTGAAAAAGTTATAAATAAACCCCCCTACTCACTACCATATCCCTACATAGGTTATCCCTAAACCGCTGTAGAGGGTATGTGTATTTTCTGTCACCAGAATCTATTTCCTGAAATTCGGGAAAAATGTACACAGAATTCCTGCCTCCTCCAAAATCCAGCACGTGTGTTCTCACCAATGTACAGTCCCCAGATGCCTGGCCACTGTGAATACTATTAAGCCAATCAGAATCAAATACATGTGTGTATAGAAAGTTCTGCCACAGACACGGTTGCCCTTTCTCTCTGGCCCTTACTTGGGAATTACAGGCTGGAGCTACTATTGTCATCTTGCCACCCACCATACGTAGCCATCTGCATATATCTGCAAGATAGAAAGAAACTGGGTCCTGTGATGTTGGAATTCTGGTGAAGCTATACATAATCTCCCTTGTAGTTTACTTAGACTTTGAGAATGTTTTAGATATTTTCAAATGAAAATTCCTAAGTCTTTAAGTATTATTATCTTGCCAGGTCCACCTACCTTGCCAATAATGAAATTAGAGTATAGCAATGTCTCCATGTCTCCAAAGCCATTTCTTTTCCATGGAACCATACTGCTTTCTGAGTTAGAAAGAGGACTTTGGAAAGGCGAGGACACACATATTTATCAATGTATTTTCTTTTCCTGTGTGAGAAAGAATGGAGTATGACAGGTCTAGAATTACGTCTCTTGTGAAATCTTTTAACATGACCCACAATTTCTTTTTTAACCTTCTTGCAGGTCCATCATACCGAGAGTTATAAATATGTCTGTCAGTCTCCCACAAGGAAATGCCACGCACTCTCTAATGAAAACATTTTCTGATGCCTTGCAATTTTAGTTTTGTACCATTCTGCACAATGTCTCACATACATTTATCTGGCTACAGTTTCAGTCAGTGCTGTATATTCAGCCTCATATGTAAAACATTTTTTTGTACGCCTTAAAAAAACTGTAGCAAGCTCACAAAACTCATGAATTTATTGGGATGGTTAAAAAAATGTTTTTCCCTTTATTTTTATCAGCAGGCCTAGTTTCTAATGGTACAGATGTGAGTTTTTGCTCTCCTTGGAAATTCTTGCCAGTTTCTTTGTCATCCACCTTCAATTATTGGTTCAAAAACTAGATCTAGGAGCGGCAGAGGCCACATCACCTCTGGATATAAAAGGAAGTTCATTTCCTTTTTATGTTATACTTTTTGCAAGATGAGAGAGGAAATGTAGTAAAGTTACTTAGCTCCCTGAGCGATAACTAGTTTTTCAACCTAATAATAATAATAATAATAATAATAATAATAATAATAAAACCGTTTTGTGTCTGATCTATTGGGATGTTAGATAGCATTATATACATGTCCAGTCCAATAAAAATTGGTCTTATTTGTACAGGATTTCAGAATTTACAGAGAAGTTTCACATAATTTACCTCATTTATTTCTCTTTTCAATCCTACAATGTTGATGTTATTACTCTCATTTTAGATTAATTTTAGGAGACTCAGGGATTTAGTGATTTGTTCAAAACTTTCAACCTCTTCAGTGGTAGAATTGTGTTTTGCATTCTAATGTTCTGATTCGTGTTCAGACATTTTATGGTTCCAAATAGCTTATTCAGTACCTGGATATCTTTGGAGAGAAGAGGTTGAAGGTAGAATCCCTCCATGTTGCTTCTTTTCTCTCGGTTAAAGTGAGTGGATTTTCTAAACATCTGAGAACAACTTGTTTTCTGTTTATAGTGATCCATTTTGGGAACCACAGAAATTCTGATTTTCCTGACCATTTGTCCTCCATCAGGCCCAGATGTTTAAATGACATTATTTTTATGTGCCAATGATTGCAGTATTTGCATGTGCGAATCATGTAATTACTTAATTACCCAAATTGTGCATGCAACTAAGGTAATTATGAACTTAGAACATTGCCATAAGAATCTTATCCTGGAAAAATTATGGTGGCCAAAAATGAGTGCTGGAGTGGAAATTTCTTGCAAGGCTGATTTTGTTGTTGTCATTGTTGTTTAGTGGAAATCTATGTTAAGTTCATTAAATTGCTTTCTTTAACTCCACTTGAATATCTGAGAATGAAAACAGTACTTACACTACCTACTTTCAAGGGGTCGTAAGGAGAAAATTGAGACCGTGCATAAAAGTAATTTGGAAAAATTTTACAAAACATAATAAAAGGGTTTCTTTCTTTTTCTTTTTCTTTTTGAAACAGGGTCTCACTCTGTTGCCCAGGCTGGATACAGTGGCATGGCCACTGTTTACGGCAGCCTTGACCTCCTGTGCTTAAACAGTTCTCCCACCTCAAACACCTGAGTAGCTGGAACTATAGACACATGCCACCATGCCCAGCTAATTTACAAAAAAGAAATTGTAGAGTCAAGTTCTGGCTATGTTGCCAAGGCTGGTCTTGAACTCCTGACCTCAAGGGATCCTCCTGCCTCAGCCTCCAAAAGTGTTAGAATTACAGGCATGAGCCACCATGCCTGACCCAAAAAGGAGATATTATTTTTAAATGGTCTAATTAAACCCCATTTTTGAAATATGTAGAAATTAACATTTTATATGAATCTTTTGTTCATCTATCCAAATTTTATATGCCGTACTATAAAATTTTGAGCATAATGTTGTTTAAAAAAAGGTAATATTATTGCTATTTATCTTTAGGCTGCATAACAATTTCTCATTTCCCTCTCCTGACAATGCTATGTGACATATAGAGAAGGAATAGTTAACAACATACAGTTACATATATGAAGACAGAAGCTCAGGATATTTAAAGGGCTTACATTAGTTACATGAGAGTTTAAGAGGCAGATTGATAATTTAGTGCCAGGGTGTCTGACTCCCATTATCTTTTTCAATAACTTAGACATTCCTGATACAGAGACCATGTTGCTTTGGCATTCGTGGTTATAGACATGTTTGAGTCAGCCACTGAATACATTTAAAGTGTATGCTTTCCAATAATTTAAGGAATGAAATACCTTGTCTTGAATTAACTTGCAGATTACTATTGCATTCTAGGTAACAAAATAACTTGCTAAGAAAACTAATGATATACTTAAGAAGGTGGAGCCTTTTAAGACTTACTTAAGAGAGCAAACAAATTCGGCAGGTTGTAATTGTACTTTGTCCGTTTGTTGAAACAGATACAAAGGGTAGAGGCCAGATTCAACTTAGTAAGCAGTTTACATTAGGTTCCTTTTCCATTGAGAAAAAAGTTGCATTACTCTCCAGGTTTTTTGTCATTTGCCTAATTTTTCTACCCAATTGTTTATTACAGTAAAGTCATTATTGTAGTCATTAAAAAGCATGCATACATTGACATAGTTCTTTCAATAATATTCTCATTGGGTTTCTAAGCCTTTGAGCAACTTTGAAAGTTCTAAAGAGCTTGAAAGATGGAAAGGTTTTGCAGTCTCTAGATCCAAATGATGTTTTGAAGGTGATTCAAGAGTATGTGGCAAGACTGGAATATCTGTCCTTGAGTCTGACCCATTCTGTTCTCTAACCATGGGGTGTTGCCTTCTCCCTCTGTGAGCACAGAGGTCTCCAGACAGAAAAAAAAACAGATATATTGGGCATTAAATAAGGGTGTTTCAAAGAATATGGGCCACTAAGTCATCTATACCCAATGACTTGGCAGGAAGTAGAATCATCACCTCCTTTTAGAGTCACAATATGTCTGAAATTGTGTTTATTCTGGTAAAATAAACAGTCATTAGCATGATTCACACTTTTTCCAGCTTTAGCAAAGAACAGATAAATTATCTACTATTATCCTCCTCTATCTTTTACCTCATTTTTGCAAAATCCAATGTGTTTATATGAATAGCTACCATTTCTTAAGAATTTACCAAGTACTTGTCTTCTTACTAAACACAAATACTATGCCTTATCTAAGTTAGCTTCCACAATAATGAGTTAGGCATTATTCTTTTCCTATCTTTACAGATAAGGAAATGGAGGTTTAAGAAGCTTAAGTAACTTGCCTAACAATGTTTGGCTTTTATTTGTAATTACTTCTTTCAGTTACTCTGCACCCTGAAAATTCTTCATTGATTACCCTGAGACAGACATGCCAATGACAAACATACTGATACTCACATCAGTTTACTTCCATCTTCATATGTGCCTCAGATGAAGACATGAAGCTACCTATTCAGCTCTTACTTAGAAATTACATTAATGCCTTTAGTTTCTCCATTGAATAATGTAGCATTGATACATTAATAATAATTTATAACATTTTTCTCATCATCTATATCATTTTGAATGCACAGTTGTTATAATAAAAGAAATGGTTTAAAGTAAATTTGAACACCTTAGGAGGTAAGATTTATTTTCCAATCTTTCCAAAGAAGATTATAGTAAAAGGCTGAAGAAAACTTCTAGCCTGAGGTGGGCACCGTATGGATGACTTTCTTAAACATCCAGTGTTCCTGTCAATTAACTGTAGATAGTGTAAGAGCAGTCTGTCTACAGAATGAATTTCATCTAACTTCAAGACACCAAGTTCTTCATTCCTGTATATTTTCAGGTCCTTATTAGGTCAGATTACAGGACTCTACTAGCATGTAAGAGCTGGTCAGGACCCCTGTGCTTCTGCAACAGGTCACTGGGAGCACATTGACCAACCTTACAGACTTACAGACACATACTAGGCTGCAGCTCTGTGTTGGGGACTGAGGATATAAAGCTGATGGAACATAACAGGATAGATGGAATTACACAGTTAGCACTAAGAAAAGGTTCCCAGGCCAGATTCTCCAGCTGGGGCTAGGTAAAGGAAATTTGGCCAAATCTGTTTCATATAAACACATCAATTTCTCTAGTTTGGGGTTTCTGCTCTTAATTTTTACATGACAGCTTGTTGATGAAAATAAAGAGGTGAAGGTTCTTCCTCAACTCCCTCTAGGATCAATTGTGGAAGGTTGGTCAACGTGCTCCCAGTGGCTTGTTGTAGAAGCACATGGGCCCTGACCAGCGCTTACATGCTAGTAGAGTCCTGACAGGTTCATGATTGACCAGGATAAATAATCTATGGCAACAATAGCCACTAGCCACATTTGCCTATTGAAAACCTGACAGGAGGCTAGCGTGAGTTGAAATGTACTATCGATATAAAATACACATCACATTTCAAAGACTTAATTAACATGAGGAAATAATGTAAAATTTCCATTTAATATTTTTATGCTGATTACATTATGAAATAATATTTTGGATACATTGGTTTAAATATATACTCTTAAAATTAATTTTGTTTCTTGCTCCTTTTTTAATGTGACTATTAGAACACTTAGAATTATATAAATCGGTCATGTTACATTTCCACTAAATATGCTGATCTAGAGCCTTTCTTCTCTCATTGATGTAGGCCTTTTCTAAGACATTTGCTTGGGAAAGACAATTTATCTTTTATGTTAAATGGCCTCCCAAAGAGCAGAGAAACATTCCAAACCAATGCAATTTTTCTCTTCCTGTGTCTATACTGCCACTTAGGACTTTATAAAACACCTAAGTATTATCTACTAAATGCAACAAAGTGTAGAAACTATAAAAGAAAAATATTTGTAGAAAACTAGCAAAAGTGAATCTTAGAAAAACGATATAAAAAATTATTAGACAACTTCCTTTTTTAAATCTCTCTTTAACTACAACTTTGTAAATTGTTCAAAACCAAATTCTGCTTAAAAATTTCTTGTACCTTTAATGCTGTTGGTTTCAAAGTAGATTTAACTTTAACAATTATGATTAAAGGTTTACTATTTAAAGGTAATTTGCATCAGGAAACCTATGCTCTGGCCCTATGCATTCTCCAATGCAGTATTCGCTCTGTTTTCTTAACTATTAAAGCAAGAGGATAAAGCAAGCAATCTCTATTTGCTTTGATTTATGCTGTCTCTATTTTTATATGTGCCATAAACCACATTGGTTTTTAAAACTGGTAAATATCATAACTAATAAAATTTTCAATCTTTTATGCTGTTACTCTTCAAAAAACACGTCTCAATATTTTCCTTTTTCTCTAAAGAATTACCTTTATTTTTTATCTATAACCAAGGAAAAGTTGCATAATTTATATTTTGCATCATTTGAAAGAGTAATTTTATTTCTTCCCCTACTGACATTGAATGTTTTCTTTGATAATAAATAGGGAAATAGCCTGTTTACTCTAAAAGTGTTTTCAAAACTTTTTAAAAGCAAGACTTAAAATCGGTTGATAAAGCAAAACTTGAGACTATTGTTAGAGGTATACACAATGCATAAATAATTATAATCATGTTAAGTAGGGAGACTCACTATTCTTATTATGAACCTAAGTCTGCCATATAAAAAAAGGCAACACATCCAAACTTCTACCCGCTTAAAATTGTCATGGGAATCACATAACGAAAAATAAGTCAGTTACTAGAACTATACTTTAAGTGTATTTAATTTCATTCATTTTCAGTATTGTTAGTAATCATAATTTTATAAGATGGTATTAGCATATTTCCATTGGCCCACTGTAAATGATTAGTATTTCATGATATCATAGTCCTTTAATAACTACTATATTAGAAACACTAGTGATTCAGGTCTATAAAGCCAATGAAAGCTGTTATAGTTGTAGTTTTGTTTCTTAAACTTGTCACTTTTAAAATGTAGATATCAAACCTGTGATTCAGATGTCTACATATTATACTTTTGTTATTTCTTTCATATTACATGACATAGAGAAAAAGCATAGTAAAATAATAGTTTCCCATAAAATGGTGACTCTTGGGATTCACAAATATGCACCAAAGTATTCTTCGAATAAAGACTTGTTAATAGGGCCGGGCACGGTGGCTCACGCCTGTAATCCCAGCACTTTGGGAGGCCGAGGCGGGTGGATCACGAGGTCAAGAGATCGAGACCATCCTGGTCAACAAGGTGAAACCCCGTCTCTACTAAAAATACAAAAAACTAGCTGGGCATGGTGGCGCGTGCCTGTAATCCCAGCTACTCAGGAGGCTGAGGTAGGAGAATTGCCTGAACCCAGGAGGCGGAGGTTGCGGTGAGCCGAGATGGTGCCATTGCACTCCAGCCTGGGTAACAAAAACGAAACTCCGTCTCAAAAAAAAAAAAGACTTGTTAATAGTGTGACACATTTTGATAGCTTAAAATCATAACAGCTTAATCAACAAAAATTAAAGTGATACCTCTAATGTTTCTGAAGGGATTTTCTCTTTCAATGTGGTTAAATACTGGAGGAAATTCTTCTGCCTTATTGTCCCAGCTGTCTGGTTCTAACTTGCTGAAATAAATAAGAGGACTCATAATAGAGTAGATAGAGAGATTGGGCATGGGATGTTTCTTTAAAATTTCAGCCACGTTTGAATTGTGAGTGCTGCCAATAATTTCAACCGCTTGATTGTGAAATGCTTCATCCTGCTTCCCAAGTGTCCATGCATGCTCTGCCAGCTCAAGTAGCTGACAGGGCTTTCGTGTATGTTCTGAAGCGAACTAACCGAACATCTATCTCAATGCTGAGTTATTTGTATAATTTGGAGACTTGGCTTGGTATATTTGCTCAAATTGACAACTTAGAACTATTTGGACATTAACAGATGACAAAAAGAAAATAAAGACTATGCGTGTTAAGATGAGTTATGACTGACCAGAACAGGGTAAACTTATCCAACATACAAGAATGAGGCTCTCGGAGATGAGCCTTCCAACTAAGTATCAGAGAACAACTGAGAGAGAATTGCAAACTAACTTATAAATAGGGATATGCACAGGAAAATAGTCTCCCAGAATACCATCTCCCCCACTAAAGTAAGGGCATGACTTTCAAAGCCTAAAGACTCCACACGGAAGAGGTTGGTTGATTCAAACACATTATTGACTTGTCAGTTCAGGATTGGCTGGTTGTAGGGAAGCTTGGTGCTGGCCAATTGCTGAACTCCACACTGTGTCAGAAGCTGTGTTGACCTTTAAGATCATTAAAGTTAGATTCAGAGAGTTCAGTTGGGTCACAGACCACAAAGAATGGTTAACCATCAGGCTGTTTTTCTGCTAATTCTGGTCCATTTTCTGAGATGAGATTGTTCTGATTTCTTCTTCTAGAGGTAGGAACCCTCACTGTTTCATAATCTCTCATCTTCCTAAGTGCAGGGTGAGGAGGCAAGCTCACAGAGATGTACTTAAGGCACAGCAAAAGTTTTCTATATCATAGGCAAAGTAGTAGCTTCTTAGAGGGTTACTGAGAGATAGTGAGATAAAGAGGGAGATGTCAGTGATGAAAGGAATAAGTTGAATAGAAAATGCAATGTGATAATTCCTCTTTTACAGTATCACTATCACACTTACAATTACTGGAGCCCTATCTGGTGGTGAGCCAGTCTGACTTTGGGCTCTTGAACTCTCTGCTTAAGTTGTCAATATCTAATATTGGGATAATGAGTACATCTCCACTATAATTGCAGTGGTGTGGAAGCAGTCTAAACACATTCATTTTTAGCCTGAATTATTAAAACAAGACAGTTTTCTCAACTGCCTCACCTAATCCCAGGGAAACATATCAGTACTTTCATGGGACATTTTATTTTTAGTCTGCTGTTTCTTTAGATATAGATGTATTCATCTATACAAGCTTTCAGGTGGCAGTGAATAAGCTAATATGTTCTGAAAGCATAGTTCATCTTAATGGAAAGTGAAAAAGATGTTTAAGGTCTACTTTCTGCTCTCAAGGAATTTAATACCTATTGAGTGAAAAAGTAACACAAATTATAATATGGCACTTGTTTTTATAGTGGTGTTATATATAAAGGAGGAGAATAATAATTTTAGCTGGCACAGTAAAAATAGAACTCACATTAAAAATATTTTGAATCATGTCTCGAAGTAGAGGTTGGGCAGGTGGAGACAGACACGAAACTCTTTCCTGGCAGACGAAACTGGATATGCAGCCACACCGAGATATGGAACGTAATACTATGGCCAAAGAATAGTGAGGAGGGACACATGGCCTGAGCAGAGTCCATGGAAGAGAAAAACCTGAAAGACAGGAAAAGAAGGGAGAAAGATAAGGCTTTCAATACCAAGCTAAATTTTCCATTTTGTTGTTGCTCATTATTGTGTTTTGTTTTGTTGGTTTATTTTTGCAGTAGAGAGCCACAGATGAATTTTGAGAAGAGAAGTGACTTTCTCTGTTTTGCAGTTTAGGTAGATGCCACAATTAGCATCGTGAAGGATGAACTAGACAGCAGTAAACCTGGTTGAAAAGTCATCACAATAGTCCAGGTAGGAGACAAGAAAAGCCTGGATTAAAAAACAGCAACAACTGCTGGTGATAGGAATAATGGAAGGAAGGAGGCTGATCTGAGAGGAAGCTTGGAAAGATAATAGACAGAAACTGATAATCCAGTGAACGTTGGTAGGGAAAAGACAGAAGATAAAAGGGGAAATCAAGGCAGAGTTCCTGTTTCTAGCAGGGAGTCTTTGAGAAGTTATATTAAGACTGTCTTGGTTGATGATGTGACAATGACAGAAAATACAATTCCAAGGAAAAATATAATGTGTTAGGAGGAACAAAAACCATAAAAAAGAGTGTATTGGCTCATAACTAAAAATTCCAGGGGTAGAATGTGGCTGGGATCTAGGCATCTAAAACGTGCCGCCATTTCCTGACCTTAGCTTTATTTTTCTTTGTGCTGGATTTATTCTCAGGTTGTAGGTGATGGTAGCAAGAACAGTGACTCCAGCCCAGCAACTCCAGCCCAGCATCTTCACAGCAGCACGTCTAGAAGAAAAGAGAGACTTTGCACTCCTTGCTTCAAAAGTTTAATCAGGCCGCCTGCTTATATCTGAAGTCACCACTGTGGCCAGAGACATCATTCTCTGATTGAACCCCATGAAGGAGAAAAGGAGCTACCTAGGGTAAAGTTGGAGTCCTGTTTCTAAGAGAGTGGAAAATAAATTTTGACTGAGCAAAACACTGCAACTCTCACTTATAATTTGCAAAACCACTAACTAAGGTAGTGAATATAGAAAGGAGGATAGTTCAGGTGGGTGCATGAAGAAAGGACAAGCAAGATGACAAGAAGGGTTTGCATTTCTTGGTTTGCATATCACAATAACTATTAATAATTATCACTATAATTATTTATAGTGACCATTCAGAGCCTCGTTCTACTAAAAGCAGGCCATATATAGTTTTGAGAATGTGTATTTATAAGATATGACATTTTCTTGTATTCTTCAAAGGATTTTTAAGTATGCAGGGCAGGTACTTCTTTATTATCCATTATAAGTCAGACAGTGATTTTCAGATGCATTATAATGATGTGCACATTTAACACATTTAGGAATGTATGCAACAGTGGGTGGATAGGTCTAACATTTTTATTAATCTTTATTTCATGATTTTTTGTTCAAATGCTTGAAGATTGTGCCAGATAATAGTTTTTCATTTTATTATTTCTTTGTCATTGTTCTGGAGATTGCAGTTCGACAATTTATATAGAAAAACATTGTCTCTTGGTACATTTTTATGATTAAAACATTTTATAGAAGCTTTCAATTACATACAATATTTGAGACCACATATTCTAATTAAATAATCATTTTGCTAATGGATAATTCTTCCAAATACTATGCATTAGTATAAACAATGGGAATATGAGTATAGCATGCAAATATTTTGCACTAATAATGTGAAATATTTATTTTAAAATACTGCAATCCTAAGTTTATTTTACTATAGACATGAGATATTTGGAAACAGTTACACCATAATTTAACATGTAGCAGTTATAAATCAGTGAGAATTTATTAGTACTGATCTTGTGTTATAGCCTGGCAAGGGCCATTGATTACCAATATTATTATTATTATTATTATTTTTTTTTTTTTTTTTGAGACAGAGTTTCGCTCTTGTTACCCAGGCTGGAGTGCAATGGCGCGATCTCAGCTCACCGCAACCTCCGCCTCCTGGGTTCAGGCAATTCTCCTGCCTCAGCCTCCTGAGTAGCTGGAATTACAGGCACGCACCACCATGCCCAGCTAATTTTTTTGTATTTTTAGTAGAGACGGGGTTTCACCATGTTGACCAAGATGGTCTCGATCTCTTGACCTTGTGATCCACCCGCCTCGGCCTCCCAAAGTGCTGGGATTACAGGCTTGAGCCACCGCGCCCGGCTGATTACCAATATTATTTATTGCATCATGGTTTAAGCATAATTCTTTAACAATTCTCATAGAGGATCTGCATGTAAAGATAAACGTAGTTCTGAAACACTTAAGCAATGCTAATAGAAATCTGATAGTTGGATTTTATGGGCATATGACAAATTAGGGCTCAGAAGATACAACTTCAAATTCTAATATTCTTCTATTTTTAGAAATGCAATATTGAGGAGTCCTCACATTGATAGAACCCCAGTTTCTTTTCAACAAAATGGAGAGAATGGGACCTCTGAGGGATGGTAAATATATAGAAGTGTTTCAGGGTGGTGATGTGGGAAGGGGCAGGTAGGCCAGTGGGGAGCTTCACCCCAGCTGCTGCTGGGGGTTGCAAATTGTTAAGGTAAAGGAGGGATGGGATCACAGCTTTCTTAGAATGACGTGGAATTGAGTGCAGTAATATCCAGCTCCCATGATTTTCCCGTGTACACCTTGTCCCAGGGTCTATTTTTCAGAATGAGGCATTAAGCTGTATGTGAACATACTTGGCAAATTGGAAAACACTCCACGAATGCAGTTATTTTGCAGTTCATCTGAGAAAAAACTGCCATTTCCTCATACCAGATGAACTAAGAGACTTTCTCTTTTTTGACCCTCCCACCAATCTGAAAAACAAGATTTATTTTGTTTTCATTAGATAATATTTATTATACAGAAACAGGAAAAAACAGATTAAACCTGTGGATAATATCTAGTTATTATATGAGAAAAACACAGGACCCTGAGGGGAAATCGAGTTTATAGAATATGAAGAAATAATATTTGCTGGGAAAAGAAGGAAGAGAGAGTGATAAAAAGAGAGAGATTTTTCTAGATACAGTCATGTATATACACTCCCTGTCAAAATTCTAGACAGGATTCTATTTGGCATTCCTGACAGGATTTTGTCAGGAATCAAAGTTAGCCATAACGATGGAGAATTTAATTAAAATTAGGGAGTATGTTTAGCAAGAAAGAAATAACCATTGATTCAATCATGTTAGTCAGTTTAGTACAAAGGTCAGACTGACTGGTATTTAGCTTTGGGTTGACACAGTCAATCCTCTATGTAGGTATTTATAGTAAGCCTGGAGGGGTTGATGAAATACGGAGGTAATTGAAAATAAACTATAGTTTGTGGATTCTCAGGAGTTTGGGAATCTATTATTCTCTCTGTTTAGTATGGTAATAGTTAAGCATGGCTTGAGTGACTTTTACAAAGTTTTAGAAGTGAAAGTATTTCTTCTCTATGAAAAAAGAAAATCTTTTGAATAACGCTCACTGGCCGTAGATAGATTAACAAAGTTAATGAAGACTTTTTCAAAATAAGATACTGACTTTTGATAATACATTTTGAAGAACACTTTAATAAAGATCAAAATTAAGCTTCCCAGCAGAATTTGTTCACACATTAGTTGAAATAATTTTGGTGGAAATGAAAAGGAAATTAAATAAATTTTGAGTCTTTTAAACTTTTTCTACTTATCAAAGTAACTGAGATTTTAAAAGATAGTAATGTTCAATGTTGATAAGGACACTGAAATGGAAACATATTGCCATTAGGGAGTATAATTTGGCAATCAATATCAAATGTTTACAAGATTTTTTTCTCTTATAAATAGGCCCCACTGTATAGTTTAGAGATATAAGTACTCATAAGAATAAACTAAAATTTAATAACACAATAGGAGAGTGTTTTGGTAAATTAGTTATATTCATTTGGCAAAATAGTATACAACATTAAAAATTACATTCTTGGGCATTATCTAAAGATGAGAAAATATCTTCATGATGCCAAATTTTCTTCATATGAAGTCAAGTAACAAAATAGCCCTTAAGAGTGTCAAGATATGGAATGCAGAATAAACAGAAATACATTGAAAATGCTGGTGGAAAGAGTGGATATTTCTGGGTAATGATTTAAAAAAGGAAATTTATTGTTCTGTTTATGTTTTATTTTACTGCAACCTTTAAGTTTTTCAAAGTATATTTGTTACTATTGTAATTACAAAATGAATAGCATAAAAATTTATTCTGGGGCAGTTCATTTTTCCCAGCTGTATGCATCTGATCTCACTCTCCACCTTCTCTCAGTTTTGCGCTATATAGTATTTCACTCACATCCTAAAGGATCTTCCCCACAAACACATCCATGGAAAGAAAAAGGGTGAAGGCAGGCAATATCAGGTATCTTTGTCACATACGTTACTGCTTATCTGCTCCACTGTTCCTCGTCTATTTTTACTAACTTTTTTTCTCTCTCTTGTCTCTCCTTGATCAAATACTGTGCTCACATTTTATTCTGTCTCCAAGTTCTCACAGATTACTAAGGGTTTAACTCAAAGTCCTTTAAGACAAGAGGACTTTTTCCACATGATTAAAAAGGAAAAAATCACCCTGAATAAATGTCTTAGAATGTTCTTTTCACTCTTCCATTTTCCCGTAACCCCTCAGAATTTATTACCGTTCTAGATCTTTTGAGAACGTATCCTCTTTCCTAGTAGTTTCTAACCAGCTCCACCTGCTGGTGCTAACCTGTGTCTCTTTGTAATCTGCACCCTTGCCTCAGATAATGTGGGAGTTTTCCTCAAAACATGACTTATTTTTCATATTTTCATACTTCAGCATCACTTAGTTCCTGGCATGAAAGGAAGTGGGGTTAGGTCTGTTTCAGAATATTTTCTTTTGGTCTTAAAAGTGTTTAATTTGAGTCACATTTAATTGCTTTTAGGCAAATGGATGAAACAGTCCTAGAAAATGTACCTCAGGAGAGTATGCTGAGGTTAGGGTTTAAGGGATTCGCTGCCAATAATTACTTCCTTCTCAGGCCCCTCTAAGGGTAAACTTAGCAGGAATCTACTGTTTAAAGAACAGAATATTTTATTTGGGAATTCAGCAGACACTGACTCAGATTTTGAATTATTTGGACCTCTTAGGATGCTTGACAAGCAAATATGATCCTACACCTGTTTTTAAAAATATAAATAGAGGTAAGCCAGTTATTTTTAGAAGCTTCCTGTTCTTTCTTGAGGTCAACTGAGAAGTTCTGGCCATATTTCTGATAACTTCTCATCTAGGTAACTCCCAGGGTACTTTGTAAGCTAATCATCCCCAATATCCGCTCCTAAAAGACCTGAATCAACATTAAAATATTTTTTGGCAAATTCTTTTGGGGCCAAGAAAAAGAAAAGGAAAGCAGAGCAAGTGATATGGTTTGGCTGTATGTCCCCACCCAAATTTCACCTTGAATTGTAGTAATCCCCACATGCCAAAGGCAAGACTAGGTGGGGGTAATTGAGTCATGGAGATGGTTTCCCCATGCTGTTCTCATGATAATGAGTGAGTCTCAAGAGATCTGATGGTTTTATAAGCATCTAGTATTTCCCTGCTGGTACTCATTCTCTCTTGCCACCCTGTAAAGAGATGCCTTCCTTCATGATCGTATGTCTTCTGAGGCCTCCCCAGCCATGTGGAACTGTGAGTCAATTAAGCCTCTTTTCCTTATAAATTAACCATTCTTGAGTATTTCGTCACAGCAGTGTGAGAACAGACTAATATAGTAAATTGGTATAAGGAGTGGGATTCTATCATATGAATATCCAAAAATGTGGAGGCATTTGGAATTAAGTAACAGTGAGACGTTGGAACCGTTTAGAGGGCTCAGAAGAAGACAGGAAAATGTAGGAAAGTTTGAAATAACCTATGTTTAATGATTTTGACCAAAATACTGATAATTATATGGACAATGAAGTCCAGGCTGATGGGTGATGAGGAACTTGTTGGGAACTGGAATAAAGGTGACTTTTGCTATGCTTTAACAAAGAGACTGGGGCATTTTGCCCCTGCCCTAGAGATCTGTGGAACTTTAAACTTGAGAGAGATGATTTATGGTATCTGGTGGAAAAATTTTATTTTTTATTTATTTATTTTGATTTTTTTACTTAATTTAATTTTTTTGAAATGGAATCTTGTTCTGTGGCCTAGGCTGGAGTACAATAGTACAGTCTCATCTCACTGCCACCTCTGCCTCACAGTTTCAAGCAATTCTCTTGCCTCAGCTTCCCAAGTAGCTGGGACTACAGATGCACACCACCACACCCAGCTAATTTTTGTATTTTTAGTAGAGACAGGGTTTCACCAATGTTGGCCAGACTGGTCTTGAACTCCTGATCTCAGGTGATCCACCTGCCTTGGCCTCCCAAAGTACTGGGATTACAGGCATGAGTCATCACTCCTAGCCTGGTAGAAGAAATTTCTAGTGGAAAAGCATTCAAAAGGAAGCAGAGTATAAAAGTTGAGAAAGTTTATGGCTTGGAAATGGGATAGGGAAAGAAAATCCATTTTCTGGGAGTAATTCAAGCCTGCTGCAGAAATTTGCATTGGTAATGAGAAGGATAATGTTAATAACCAAAACAATATGGAAAATGTCTCCAGGGCATGTCATAGACCTTCCAATTAGCCCCTCCCATCACAAGTTCAGAGGCCTAGAAGGGAAAAATGGTTTTGTTGGCCTTGCCCAGGTCTCCCCTGTTGCCTGCAGCCTAGGGACTTAGTATCCTGTTTCCCAGCTGCTCCAGCCATGGCTAAAAAGGGCCAAGGTACAACTTAGGCCATTGCTTCAGAGGATGCAACTCCCCAGCCTTGGCAGCTTCCATGTGATGTTGGTCCTTTGGGTGTGCATAACACAACAATTGAGGTTTGGGAACTTTTGCCTAGATTTCAGAGAATATATGGAAATGCCTGGATGTTCAGGTGGAAGTTTGTCACATGGGTGGAACCTTCATGGAAAATCTCTGCTAGTGCAGGGTGGAAGAGAAATGTCAGGTCAGAGCTCCCAAACAGAGTACCCATGGGGGCACTGACTAGTGGAACTATGAGAAGAGGGTCACCATCCTTCAGATCCCAGAGTGGTAGATCCGCCAACAGTTTGCTTCATGCCCCTCAAAAAGCCACAAGTATTCAATGCCAGCCTGTGAAAGCAGCTGGAGGGGGGCTGTACCCTGAAAGGCCACAGTGGTGGAGCTGCCTAAGACCATGAGAGTCCACCACTTGCATCAGTGTGACAAGACTATGGGACATAGAATGAAAGGAGATCATTTTGGAACTTTAAGGTTTAATGACTGCCCTGGTGATTTTTGGACTTTCGTGGGTCCTGTAGCTCCTTTGTTTTGACCAATTTCTCCCATTTGGAATGGGTGTATTTACCCAATGTCTGTATCCTAATTGTATCTAGGAAGTAACTAACTTGCTTTTGATTTTACAGGCTCATAGGTGGGAAGGACTTGCCCTGTCACAGATGAGACTTTGGACTTGGACTTTTGCATAAACGCTATAATGAGGTAAGACTTTGGGGGACTGTTTGAAGGATGTGATTGTGTTTTGAAATGTAAGGACTTGAGATTTGGAAGGCACCAGGGATGGAGTGATATGGTTTGACTCTGTGTTCCTACACAAATCTCACCTTGAATTGTAATCATCACCATATGTCAAAGGCAGGACCAGGTTGAGGTAATGGAATTATGGAGATAGTTTTCCCCATGCTGTTCCCGTGATAATGAGTGAGTCTCATGAGATCGGATGGTTTTATAAGCATCTGGCATTTCCCTGCTGGCACTCATTCTCTCTCCTGCTGCCCTGTGAATAGGTGCATTTTGCCATGATTGTAAGTTTTCTGAGGCCTCCCCAGCCATGAGTAACTGTGAGTCAATTAAACCTCTTCTTTATAAATTACCCAGTCTTGGGTATTTCTTCATAGCATTGTGAGAAGGGACTGATACAGTAAATGAGTGTTTTGAAGGGAACATTCAAATTTGGTAAACTGGCTGTTGTTTCTTTTAGGAGCTCGTTGATAATAATTACTCGTTCATTTTTGGCCTCCTTTTGCTCCATGTACTGTAGGGGCAGTTATTGGCGTTGGGCTTGATACTGTTGGCTGTATTAGCTTGTGCCTGGTGAGATAGCAAAGGGAAGGTGCCAAGAGGTTGGGAGAAAGTCTGTGTTTTCCAGTGTTTACTCTTTGATCTTACTCTTCGTGTTCTCAGCTCTTGAAGGACAAAGACGTTTGTTGTAGTCAATCCAAAGCTTCCTTCCTGGTCATTTTCCCAGAGACTTGGCCTCAAAATTTGCTCCAGACATAATTTTTTGGCATATGGTACACTTGTTCAGTGTCCCGCAGCAGAGACCTTTCAGACACACGACACAAGTTCAACTGTTGATTCACTACAACATTTGAAGACCATAAATTACATTGAGTCATATCTACTAGCAATTTATTATCAGCCTTTTCTTCGTATTCCCTCTGCCTAGAGTTATCCTAGATTTTTAATAAGAATCTCTGCAATTATGAATGTACAAAACATAAGAGAACCCAAATGTGAAGGACTGAAGATGTAACACTTGGTTACTGGCATGATCTTGTGACCAATTACTATTTCATATTTAAACTTTAGTACCTAGATTTTGTGTATTCTAACTCTATTATCACTTGGAATATTTTTATAATAAGACAGATGTCATAGCAATTGTGGATAGGCAGAAATTATTTTTGCCATGTTCTCCAAATATTTGTAGTTGAATTCATTTTTGCTCATATGAATATGAAAAAATAAAAAGAGAAACACAAGCCCAAATTATTGTCAAAGCCTTCCTAACAAATCTGCAGGTCTCTCCCAATCTTTCCTAATTTATTAATGAAAAAAAGAGGCAGTTTCTGGTGGTGGATAAATTTGTTTGAAATATTCTTGAATATTCACTAGGAATGTTACTAATGAAGTTAATCAACTCCAGATATCTTGGGACTACACATTTTATATTTATAAGGCTGATAGGGTATTGCTTTATGTCTTAGTAGGAGGTAAAATTCTCTGAAAGTTTCTTAATATCATTATGATATTTTTCTTTGCTTTATTTGATCATTTTGCACAATAGGGCCTCTCGTGCTATCATTCTGGATTTCACATCTTTTCTTCACTGCCACCTGCTTTTCTGTTGAAAACATGTATTTCCTTTAATCTCTCTTGTGTTCGGAGTACTATTGTGTTTCATTCTGCCCTTTGCTTTTAAATAGTGTTATCTAAAAATGTATTCAGATTTTGATTTTCTCCAATTAAATTATTTTAAGGTTATAATTTTAAAGTAGAATAATTATAGGTGTTGTCATTTATAGGGTTTATTCTGTACTTGCTGGAGTGTATAGTTACCTCATTTCTTGATCTAGAGAGTTATTTTAGTACCATTTAATATGATGCTTTTATTTTATTAAAAATACACAGCTCTATTTCATATGAAAAATGTATGTGAGTAGCTGAGAAGTAGTATTAAAGCTCAGGATGAAAACCAGAAAAATTAGCCTCATATCTGAACTCCGCTGACTGTGACCTATATACAGTGGTGTGCTGGTAAATGTTTAACAACCTGTTCTCAAGCAGAAATAGTTCTTAATTTGAAGAATTTGCCAATTTCTATGTAGTGTTTCTGAGTCCACCGTGACTAATCTTAAGCTACAAACTGGAAGTAACCCACGTGTACACAGCAGTCTTTCTCCAGCCTGTGAGAACAAGGTCTGGTATGACATCCACAGACTTTTGGGTATAACACTTAGCTTTCCTGAGTCTTAGATTTTTCTGTGTAACATAGATGATGTTAGGATAAAATAGTCTATAATAAAGCCTTGAAATATGGTAGCTCCAATAAATTGCTTTTCTAAAATTCTCCATTAACTTAATTACCCTATTGCAAAGACATATTGTACAAATTAAATAAATATATTACTCTCATAGAATCTTTGTTGTTGAATTTTTATCTCAATGCTAAACAATATGTCTCTGTAATTTTCAGTTTCTAGTGTTTTATTCTGAAATCAACTATGCCTAAAATTAGTAAAAGTTGGAATTTCTTTAATTATGAAGCCAACCCCATTACTAAAGCAGTTTTGTGCTTCAGTAGCACTTAAATGTTTAGCATTAATTATTTAAAATTGCAGCTGAGTTTACAACCTTCCCTCTTAATCAGAGAGAGAGAAGAAGATGTGAGAATCAAAGTTAGATCTAGTTTTTTGTTTATTTCCCCCATGACAACTCTGGATCCCAAAGATTTGGGAAAATAATGTAACATTTCTTAACTCTACTACTGAGGAAATTTATTTCATTGATTCATAGTACTTGCCACCATCTCTAATGAGTATTGTTATATTTGACTTTATATGAGCTTTTAAATATTTTACAGAAAGAATACATTCTCTCATTATCTTAACTCTTTCAGATCAGCTTTCTCAGGTTGAGTCATTTGGTTTCCTTAGTCTTTCCTGTCCAGCGGTTCTGGTGACACGAGCATCCTCTGGCTCCAATGCACCTTTCTTCTTGACTTGACTGCAGGCTTTGATTCAATTATCTGACCCTTCTTTCCCAAAGGAAATGCTAGGGGGATAAAAGGAAGGTGACAGGAGAGTAGGTAAAACTGGTCAACAATGAATCAATCAAACAAGTACTTATCCAACACTTCCTAAGTAGCAGAGACTGTGGTGTAAGCCCATAAAATCCTCAGAGAGATAGAGGAAAGGAAATAAGTCAAGAGTAATAAAATGTGGAAGAAGGAAATATTTAAGAAGTGGCTCATAGGTGCAAGATTCAAAAATAAACATTAAAAATAAAGAAAGGCACAACATATATAAAATAGCTCAAAGAAAAAGGCTTACATATTTATTTCCAGTTTACTCAAATATATGCAACATAAACAATACCCAAAGGTAGGTGTCTTGTCTGTTTAATACTGTCTTTTTAAATTTTACAAGATATTGTTTCATCTTCAAAAGCTGATTAGAAATCCTGGTGCTTCAATTTATTCTCTGGGCGCTTCTCATCCACTCAAAGCTTCATTTAGAGAAATTTAATGAAATAAATGTAATGACAACAGGTGTATTTCCCCACCCTAATTTTCTCCCATACTGACGTGTTAGAAGATGACTTCATGGATATTTATTTGATGTTAAAGTTATGGGATTTGAATTTTGAAATTTTATGTTTTTTCTTTTCACTAAATGTGAAAATTAGAGGAGGCAGATGACACAACAGTTAGGAATCAAGTGTCCCAACGTAGGTAGGAATCTTTTTACATTTTAACAAATTGCTCAGTCCTGCAAAGCTACAAATAGTGTTGTTTGAATTTCAAGTTTCTTGGAGATTGCTTGACCTCTTAAACTCCACCAAAGGAAATTGTTTCTATTTAGAGTTCTCAAAATTCAGAGTCTTTGTTTCATTATAAAAAATTCAGCCTTAATTTTTTTTCCAGGCTGGAGTGCAGTGGTGCCATCTCAGCTCACTGCAACCTCTGCTTCCCCATTCAAGTGATTCTCCTGCCCCAGCCTCTCGAGTAGCTGGCATTACAGGTGCCTGCCACTGCACCCAGATAATTTTTTAGTAGAGACAGGGTTTCACCATCTTGGCCAGGCTGATCTTGAACTCCTGGCCTTATGATCCACCCACCTCAGTCTCCCAAAGTGCTGGGATTACAGGCATGAGCCACCACGCCTGGCTCCGACTTAATTTTAGGCCAAGATGTTGGCTTTTATAAATTGGAGGATTGATTAGTAGCATGGTTGTGTAGCCAGTAAAATCTGGGAGTATCTAGTTGGTTTCCTAATGGTGTTATCTATCTATTGATCTACCAATCATCTACTCCTAATGGATTATTTTATTCAAATAAAATCAAACCTAGTTAATTAAATGTATTTATTGTAATTTACATAGTGTTAATGCTTCATAAAATCTGAAACTAATTATGAGTATAACTTGAATGTTTTCTTACCTATCTCACATACTCTAGAGGTTCTACTTCCTTGATCCGATTTATGCTAACGAGCAGAATAGAAAGATATCCAGTGCCTAGCTTTGGGGATTTACAGTGTATAAAGACAGTGTGACACTTGAGTCAGACAGTAAGGCATCCAAAAAGTAATTCTTCAACTTACTAGTATATGGCTTGATAACATTACTAAAGCACTGTGTCTGTTTACTCATCAATAAAATGGGATTAGTAACGTCTTTGCATGACTGATTTGAAAATAAAGATGAGCAATAAATAAGAACAATTGCATCTCTTTCCTCATTCATTCCTGTACATTTTATACATAATTTTTTCTCGAATTTTTTTTTTATATCAAGAAGGACAAATAGGAAAGCAGTTCCACTGGAGTATAGTTGACATAAGGCCATGTGAGTGTTGTTAGTTCTGTCTTTAGGCTCTTCCAGCTGAGGTTCTAAGACCTGTCAGAGCAAAGCTCAAATAAACACAGCTGCTTCTGTGTCCCTCCTGAGGTGGTGTGGCTGCCTGTGTCAGCCTCCCTTTATAATGAACAGAACACTTTTCAGGTACATGGCAAGGGTTTTAAGATAAAAGTAGAAAATCACCAGAGTTCTCATATATTCCACAGAACATTTATAGGCTGGAAAGTTCAAGCTCATGGGCAAATGGCTCCAAGCACAAGACCGAGAAGATGCTTCCATTCCAAACAGAGGCAATGTAATTATGTGGCAGCATCCTTAATAAATGCGGTTGTGGTTCTCACCTCATTAAACTTCACGTCTATGTTCTATCAGTAGACTGGAAAGAATTTGATGATTTGCAAGCCTATATAGAACCTGAGTGCCAAAAACCCAGCAATGACCCTCATGAGGACACAGAATTTTTACTTATTATGTGTACGCTCTGGTAGTTATTTTAAGGCACTTTATATCCATTTATAGCACTCCTGCAGTGCATAGACCATTATCCTTGACAGGGACATTGAGGACCATATCTCACCAGGTAACTAAGAGATTTGAACTGCCTCTTTTCATTGAACTATGCCATATTAATGCAACAGGCGAATGCTTAAGGATCTTTACAATTAAATCGGTGTGGTTATGAACAGAATATAAACAAATCACATTGACTTTTGTCTTAGGTCAGAGTCCATAGGAACAGAGCTTGAGATTGGAATTAAGTGCACATGATTTATTGAGGGAGCGCTCTCTGGTGATTGCTATACAGCTGTAAGAAAAGAAGGCAGGTAAGACATTAAGCAAAAATGGGTGGGTCTGGGTTCTCCTACTGATCCCCCAGGGATCCCTGAAGCTTGAACAGCACTACAGAGATGGTATCAATATGAAGCAAGAGGATCAAATTTTGTGTACTTTGAATGAATTCTTAGCTGTGGGTTAGCCCCAGGATGGGGGCAGAGACTGGCCTCCTATTCAAGGTGGCTTCTGTTTGGTCGAGGACATTTCTGTCAAAAAAGCTCCTATGAATTGGCATCGTGGGCTGTGTGTACCAACAGGGACCTCTGCACATCATATGTGCTGTACGTCTGTATCCAAATCAGAAAATTAGCTACTGTTTAACACATTATTTACAACATAAAGCTACTAACCAAACTGTGGTTTCAAGCTGAGTCTCCATGTCACAAGTATAAATCTTAGGATTCATCTAATGTCCACCCTGGTGAAAAACAGGACAGTTAATGATCAGTAGCAGAGCACCTACTATGTCACTCTCCAGAGTTTAAGTGATTTAAATCTCACAATCAGCTTCCAGTGTCCATAATTCAACCACTTTTTATGCGTGAGAACCATTTGAAAAACAACATTTGTTGCAAATGTTGGACTAATGCAAACCTCATTTTGGTGGCAACACCTGACCTGTACATACTTAAGTCCATGTATAAACTTTATTTTCTTGAAATCATGGGAATATTTAAATGTTTTAATAAATAATTACTAATGGGGTTGATTAGTGTGTACTGCCCAAGATCCCACTAGCAGTGTTATGTGATGTACACAAAGTATACTTTTTGACATTATATATCTAGAATTAGTGTATACAATTATTATATAATTATTATAAAGGTTATATACTATAGCTGTGGCCCTAAGAGTTACATGGAAAAAATTGTATCCTTGACCCATATCACCATATGAGTAGGAGAATGGAGCCTCAGAAGCGTTAGAGGTTTTGTCTAAGTTTAAATAGCTAGTGAAAGAGCCTAGATTTTTTTTTTTTTTTTTTTTTTTGAGACGGAGTTTCGCTCTTGTTACCCAGGCTGGAGTGCAATGGCGCAATCTCGGCTCACCACAACCTCCCCCTCCCGGGTTCAGGCAATTCTCCTGCCTCAGCCTCCTGAGTAGCTGGGATTACAGGCACGTGCCACCATGCCCAGCTAATTTTTTGTATTTTTAGTAGAGACGGGGTTTCGCCATGTTGACCAGGATGGTCTCGATCTCTCGATCTCGTGATCCACCCGCCTCGGCCTCCCAAAGTGCTGGGATTACAAGCTTGAGCCACCGCGCCCGGCCTAGATTTCTAATATATCTGTGTGAATACATCATCCCCAATCCTGTATCTTTCTATGTCAGAATCCAGAGATGCTAAACCAAGGCCTAATTCAGAAGAATATACTGCCTTTGTTTCCTAGAAAAGAAGATGTGAAAGCACTGAATCTTGAAGTCAGTCAGAATCTCTTAGAATTTATTGAGTAGTATGACTAACTTAATACAGGAATTTGTTTTATAACATCCAACCAGAAAACTAAGCATTTTGTACACATCCAGACCTACTCCTATGTAAGGCAGATCATTTTATAATTTAGGGGACTCCAACATTTAGAAACTCCTATGTTGATTCAGAATCTATCTCCTTGTAAACTCTACTGATGGACCCTTGTCCTGGTACTCAGAAAATTGTGGACCGTAAGTGTTTTTTTCTCCCATAGTTTACCTGAAAATATGTGTATAAGTTGCAGGTTTCACATCATTATGATTTTTCTTCTTTACACTCAGTATCTCTGTAACTTTTAACATTCTAATAAACCTTTTCTGGGATATTCCTTTCACAAAGGGCTTTTCCTGGGCCTAAGGTATTCAGGGATTTTAGCATGAAATGCAGAGAGGGAAGAAGAAAGGGAGTGGGCAGAGGACTGGGGAAAAGACATTGTTAGAGCCTTGTCTCTATCGAAAACCAGTCCTTTCTCTCCTTGGAGTCTAAGAGCAAATTCAGCCACAGCTTGGGTGGGGTGAATATCAGATTTGGTCCTACTGGTAGGTTACAGAGTGGGGGAAATCTATGTGATGGTGGTTTTATGGTTTCCTGGAGTTCATCTATTTACAGTAGTAGAATTGCATGCTTATGTCCCAATGTTGGGATCAAATCCAGCCTTCCAAAAGAAGTTAAGTAGAACCTCAGATCCTCATCAGTATATTTTAGCACAATTTTTGTAGTGACTCCAGGTAGGATTTTGGGATTTTAAACTATATACAAGAATGTAAGCTCCTTGCATGCAGAAATTTTTTTCACTTACTGCAGTGTTACTAAAACCTTCAGAGGTGCCCAGTATATAGTAAGCACTATGTAAGTTTTCAACATATATATGAATGAATAATTGAAAGGTTGGATAATTTAAATTGTTTCAGGCATCATTTTAAAGTTTACCCTTGTGGAATCTGTCTCATGTTTTTCAATACTTCCAGCCCCCATAATTCCACGATCGTATAATTCCCCATTGTTCCATACATCTTCCAATCTCCCCTAATAACGATGCTGTTGTGGGTGACAAACTGTAATTCCCAGGAATGTAATTTTTTTTCTGAATAGAGAGATCTGGATACACTAATGCAAACAGCTTTTCTAATTTTATAGAGGACAGTGTTGTTGTTAATACTCAGTCATCAAAACCTACCCAGACATATTTTAAGACAAAGCAATCAATGCGGAAAAAAAAAAAAACAACAGTAAGTATTACTTGTCAGTGACATGGTAATTTAAGATTTGTCTAAATTTAATAACCCAGAAAGCCTCCGAAGACAGACTGATAGAAAAAAAAACTTACAAGCTTGATTTATTATATCGCTGAAAAAATAAATTTTCTAAAACAAATCTTGTTCACTAGAAATATACCCAAAGACATATGGAAGAGAAGATACAGATTAATTTTTTCAGCTTCTCTACTTCTTATTTTTAAGATAATATTTTATCTTTAATGTTCTTTGAATTTTATCTTTGAGCTATTTATAAAGGTTTGATAAGTATTTCCAATAAGTCATTTTATAAAATAGATGCTTAAGATCAGTTTTATGAAGGTATTTCTAATAATGAAGAAAAATTATTAGTAAGATGATTCACCAGAATATAATTGAAACCCTTTATGTAAGAGGTGAAAGCTACTTTTCATTAATTCCTATATTTTAATATATTAAAATTATGTAAGAGGTGAACACTACTTTTCATTAATTCCTATATTTTAATATATTAAAAAGCTTGTGTGTGCCTTCTAGCTCAAAAAGCAGTTCCTTTATAACCTGCTGAGTAGATTATACATTATTTCATCTCTTAAAATATCTCTTCTGTCTTGCTATGATATATATGCATATTATATGATTACATACTAACATATTGTGTTAATATTTGCTGTTTGTGCACCAAAAAGTCATTATCTGCTCCCAAAACTCTGTGTACCTAAATGAGAGAGTATATTAGAATGATTGTAAACTGGGAAAATGGAGAGAGAGGCTTTATAATTCCAGATTAAATTTTAAATAACTCTGCTAATCAGATCTCTGCTACATATCTGTTGTAATACTGGAGAGAATATTCACGTGTTCTTTAATTGTGACTTTTTTTTTATATGGAAACTTGGGCTGTAATGTAAAAGAAATCTGAGCTTAAATTAACATTTTTAGCTTACAGATGACAATCTACATCTCCTTTTCCTTCACTTTTTCAGAGTTAGCTGATAGTAATAATAATTTAAAACAAACATTTTATATATATATATATATATATATATATTTTTTTTTTTTTTTTGAGATGGAGTTTCGCTCTTGTTACCCAGGCTGGAGTGCAATGGCGCAATCTCGGCTCACCGCATCTCCGCCTCCTGGGTTCAGGCAATTCTCCTGCCTCAGCCTCCCGAGTAGCTGGGATTACAGGCACGTGCCACCATGCCCAGCTAATTTTTTGTATTTTTAGTAGAGACGGGGTTTCACCATGTTGACCAGGATGATCTCGATCTCTCGACCTCGTGATCCACCCACCTCGGCCTCCCAAAGTGCTGGGATTACAGGCTGGAGCCACCGCGCCCAGCCACAAACGTTATATTTTATGAAAAAAGTTCATGTAGAAAAATTGGGAAATGCAAAAAAGAAAAAAAAATTGCCTTAATCACCAATTACCTAAACCAGGCATATCTACTGTTAACATGTGGATCCCTTATCTTTTTACTGTCTTTTAAAACTTTGTCAAATCTGTTTAAAAAAGCAAATGCATGTATAAATATAAAACCATACAAAACATTATAAAATGAAATGTTAAAATACCATTTCCTCCTGTCTTCAGCTCACCTGCATACTCTCTGTTCTTAGTTTTCTGTAGGATTGCCTTTACACATTGAAATCATATATACTTCTTGATTTATCTTCTTTAGACTGTATATTTTAATATATAGTTGAGGGATTTGTTCATTTTTGTCATATCCACTTACCCTTTTCTTTGCAGCTTTTAATTTTTGCCTCCACTTTTAGTTCTAGTGGGATTGAGACATTGCATTAAATTATCAAAGTCTTCCTGCCTAGAATTCATAAATCATTATATATTTTAAATTTTATTTCAACATTTTATTTTCTAATTACTGACGATGATAGTTGAGTTTTCAAGGAAGCTAGATTTTTATTTCTGTTAGTTTGCCCATAGTTAATAGGGGGTCTTCAAAAATCACATACATTCTGTGGCTCTTAGGTTGTTTACTTTTGAAGTGTTAGATGTGAATTAAAGGTCCCTTGTGGCTCTAAAATTTTACTGTTTGTGAGATGTTATGAAGAGAACAGCTCTTAGTCAGCTTGTTCAGTTGAAAGACAGTCATGTAGACTGAAGGGTTGCCTGCAACACCCAAAGTTTCTAACTCATTTTTTTCTTTTGACTTTAACTTCAATTGGCTACACACACACACACACACACACACACACACACCCCCATCCCAATGTGAAGGCACATACTCTTACACTCTTAGGAAGCATATTAGAAATAATGATAATTCAGTGGTGTACTAGAGACAGTTTGCACTGGCTTATGAAGAGCCAACTGTTGAATCAATTTCATTTTCAACTCTTCGTTGGGGGTCATCACATTGATAGGTTGAAATTGGCCATAGTAGAAGTATTTATACCATAAAAATTAGCAAACCGTTCAAATTAGTTTTTCTTCTTTTTAAATCCATATATCAAGTATACAGAAAATAATTAACATAGCAGGCCTGTGACTGCTATCCTTAGAATGGTCTGCTTAAGAATGGCCTTGATTACTTGTCTGGATTGTTGGATTTGGGGAGGGTTCTCACCATTCCCTAACTTTTAAGTCCTCATTGTGCCTACACTGTGCAAATTGTAGATTATAGGAAACATCTACTTTCCTTAAAGGGTGTTGATATTTGCTGGGCAGAGGAAACTTGATATATGCTAGGCAGAGGGTGACTACTGATCAGTTCCCAATAAAAACCTTAGGAAGTTAATTAGTCTCTAATGAGCTTTGTGGGTATGCCATATTTCATATATGTTGTCAGAATTCCCTGTTGGAAGAATTAGGTGTGTCTTGCATGACTGTACTGGGAGAGGATTTTGGAAGTTTTCTTCTGGCTTCCTCCAGACTTTCTCCCATGTACCTTTCCCTTTGTTGATTTTTCTTTGTATAATTTTGCTGTAACAAATCATAGCACTGAACACAACTTATTCTGAGTCCTGTAAGTCCTCCAAGCAAAGTACCAAACCTGGAGGTGGTCTTGGAGAACCCAAACACAGCAAATTTATAAGTATGTCCCTGATCATATTGTGAAATTCTATTCAATCCTTATAAAATGTTGTGTCCTGGAAACAGGCTCATGCTATATTGTTAAGAAGAAACAAACAAATACCTAATTCACAGAAGTAAGGTGTGTGTGTATGTAGGCATGCATGTATATGTGTGTGTTTGAAGGTATAGGAAATTAATTGTACATTTACACATCAAATTATTAATATGGCTTCTTTTGGATGCTGATATTGGACAGACCAAACACAATACTTTCTCCATATACTTTGGATAGTGAAAACAAAAAAGATTAAGTGATGGAATTTATAAATAACTTGTATTTTATTTTCTAGTAACATTGAAATAAAAATACAGAGTAGAAAATTTTATGCTTCTAAATGGCACTGTATTAGTCTGTTCTCATACTGTTGATAAAGACATATCCGAGAAAGGGTAATTTATAAACAAAAAGAGGTTTAATAGACTCATATTTCCACGTGGCTGGGGAGGCTTCACAATCATTGTGGAAGGTAAAAGTCATGTCTTATACGGGGGCAGACAAGAGAAAAAATGAAACTGAGTGTAAGGGGAACCCCTTATAAAACCATCAGATCTCATGAGTCTTATTCACTATGACAAGAACAGTATGGGGAAACCACCCACATGATTCAATTACCTCCCACTGGGTCCCTCCCACAACATATAGGAATTATGGGAGCTACAATTCAATGTGAGATTTGGGTGGGGACACAGCCAAACCATATCATTCTGCCCCTGGCCACTCCCAAATCTCATGTCCTCTCATTTCAAAACCAATCATGCCTTCCCAACAGTCCCCTAAAGTCTAAAGTCATTTCAGCATTAACTCAAAAGTCTGCAGTCCAAAGTCTCATCTGAGACAAGGCAAGTCTCTTGTCTTATATATACTTCCTATATACAAAGAAAGTACAGAAATTGGTACAGCTGTTCCAAATGGGAGAAATTCATCAAAACAAAGGGGCTACAGGCCTCATGTAAGTCCAAAATCCAGTGGGGCAGTCAAATCTCAAAGCTCCAGAATGATTTCCTTTGACTTCATGTCTCACGTCCAGGTCACAACGATGCATGAAGTGTGTTCCCACAGTCTTGGGCAGCTCCACTTCAGTGTCCCTGCAGAGTATAGCCTCCCTCCCAGCTGCTTTCACAGGCCAGCATTGAGCCTCTGTGACTTTTCCAGGTGCCTGGTGCAAGCTGTCGGTGGATCTACCATTTGGGGGTCTAGAGAAAAGTGGCCCTCTTCTCACAGCTCCACTAGCAGTGCCCTAGTGGGGACTCTGTGGAGGCTTCAACCCCACATTTCCCTTCCACACTGCCCTAGTGGAAGTTCTCCATGAGGGTCCCTCCTCTGCAGCAAACTTCTGCCCGAACATCCAGGTATTTCCATACATCCTCTGAAATATAGGTGGCAGTTCCTAAACGTCAGTTCTTGTCTTCTCTGCACCCACAGGCTCAGCATCACATGGAAGCTGCCAAGGCTTGGAGTTTGCAGCCTCTGAAGGCACAGCCTGAGCTAACTTGGCCCCTTTAGGCCATGGCTAGAGTGGCTGGGACACAGGACACTAAGTCCCTAGGCTGCACACAGCAGGAGAGCCCTGGGCCTGGCCCACAAAACTATTTTTTGCTCCAAGGCCTTGAGGCCTGTGATGGGAGGGGCTTCCTCAAAGGTCCCTGACATGCCCTAGAGACATCTTCCCTATTGCCTTGGTTGATTAACATTTGGATCCTCGTTACTTACTCACGCGAATTTCTTCAGAGGCTTAAATTTCCTCACAAAATGGGTTTCTGTTGTTTCATCAGGCTGCATGTTTTTCAAACTTTTATGCTCTGTTTCTTTTTTAAAACTGTATGCTTTTAACAGTATCCAGGTCACCTCTTGAATGCTTTCCTGCTTAGAAATTTCTTCTGCCAGACACCCTAAGTCAACTCCTTCAAGTTCCAAGTTTCACAAATCTTTCGCAGGGGCAAAATGCTGTGAGTCTTTTTTCTAAAATATAGCAAGAATCACTTTTACTCCAGTTTCCAACAAGTTCCTCATCTCCATCTGAGACCACCTTGGCCTAGATATCATTGTCCACACTTTTATCAGCATTTTGATCAAAGCCATTCAACAAGTCTCTAGGAAGTTCCAAATGTTCCCACATTTTTCTGTCTTCTTCTGAGCCCTCCAAACTGTTCCAACCTCTGCCTGCTACACAGTTCCAAAGTTGCTTCCACATTTTTGAGTATCTTTACAGCAGCACCCCACTCTACCACTACCAATTCATTGTATTAGTCTGTTCTCACAGTGCTAATAAAGACACAACTGAGACTGCATAATTTATAAACAAAAAGAGGTTTGATGGACTCACGGTTCCACATGGCTGGGGAGGCTTCACAGTCATAGTGGAAAGTGAAAGGCATGTTTTATGTGATGGCAGACAGGAGAGAAAATGAGAACCAAGTGAAAGGTGAAACCCCTTATAAAACCTTCAGATCTTGTGAGACTTACTCAGTATCATGAGAACAGTATGAGGGAACTGACCCCATGATTCAATTACCTACCACCAAGTTCCTCCCACAACATGTAGGAATTATGGGAGCTGTAATTCAAAATGAGATTTGGGTGAGGACACAGCCAAACCATAGCAGGCCCCATCAGTAATGTCTTTTTTAGACTTCTGAATCATGGGAAACTGCAAATTTGAGTTAGGTATAATACAGTATGACATATTAAGGAGACTTCATCGCCAATTAATAATTAACTACTAATGCTTATGAACTTCCTTGGTATATGGCCTTTGCTTGGTTCTACAATGTGTCATGTTTCCTGTTCTAAATGTCAAGGGAGTCTCCATGCTCTGTGCTTAATTTTCATGCATAGGCAGACAAATTTGTCTTCTCAAAGGGTTCAAAATTGTCAAGTCCACTTCACTCAGCTTCTGGTTGTTCAGCGATATTTTCTGGTAGAGATTTGTAAATAGAGATACAGACTCACAAGTTTGGTATCATAAAAGGTATTTGAATAATTGGTATGGTCATATAAAAATTAAATACTAGAAATACGATATACACAGAATTGAAGCTTTTAGATCAAATCTAACAACATGGGGAAATAATGACCTAAAGTTTTTCTAGATTTTCCTAAATTTACTAATAAATAATTCAAGAGGTATTATTTTCTCCATTTACTTCAAATACCAATTGGTAAAATTGCTCCCACATTCTACCTCTTGGCCCCCACCCGCAACCTCTCAAGGAGCTATTACATTATAAGTAAATACTAGGTGGTTAAAATTGCATTCATGTATATTTGCATAGTAGGCAGTTAAATCAGGTCCATTACTGTGTTCTATGAAACGACATAATTACAGACCCTTCAAAGTGCATATCATTAACTTGGTGCATGACTACCTCCAAGCAAACATGCTGCAGATGAGTTGAGTCAATATTCACCTGGTATTTTTTAGCTCTCAGTCTTGGGAAGAAGTAAAATACAGAGGCTTCTGGGTATATGGTAAGGAAGAGCTGAGCATTTAAATTTTCCACATAATCATCTAAGAATTCAAATATCCACTTATTGAATACCCTGTTTTATATCATTATATGTATGCAAAATATCCAATGATGTCTTGAATGTCATTTTGCCTATATTTGATTAATATATATGCATGTGTGTATATTTATATATATACACATATATAAATACATGTATACATATATAAATATATTTTTATTTGTATAAATATATATACACACACATACATAACAAATATATGCACAATGGCATTCAGGACATCATTGGATTTTATATATCTGTATTATCTATAGTAGCCAGCATTGGGATAAGCCAATTGATAAATCAGAATATAAGTTTATTTAATTAAAATAGAAATATACATTTCCAGTGCATCCACACCTAAACCCACAATATCCACCTTGCTACTAGATATGTTCCCCTAAATTTCTAGAGAACTGGATTAGTCTGTATAGGATTCCTTGGACATTCTGGAATAAGAGCAAAAGGATGTGAATAGAGTTAGAGACTTGAGTGCAGACCTAGACAAAGCTTGGAAAGCATCTTTACCCCACAACAGTATACACCTTTCTAATTTGCAGACTCTTCTTATACCCACAATTGATGCATACTTGCTTTAGAAGCCTGGTAAGTTAGATTGTTTCTCCCATGGTACCACCTTCTCCAGTTAAATATGGCTCTTTTTCCAAGAGATAGAGATAGATCTGTCCTCCTTCCGACTTACCAATGCCACGTCCAGACCAGGACTATTATCACAGACCACCCATCTTGATCATTGCTGCACCCTTCGTATTCCTATTGTACCTTTCCCTCTTTCATTAAAGAATGAGTACATTGTCTTCTTCACCCCAAGTCTTACCATCAGTGTTGGCAACATCATTCTCCACATGTGTAGATCATACAACTACCTGGCCTCCATCTATGACCTCATTTTCAGAAACTCACCTCCACCCCACCTGAGCCACATTCTCTCATCTCTGAGCCCACCATCAACAGACCCTGCTCCATTAATGAACTATTGAATTGAAATGTCCCACTGTAATTATCATTTTCTCCCATTCTATCTTCAACCTCCTGCCTCACTGATTCATTGATGTCCATAATACCCATATAACAAAACCATAGGCTAGATCAGCTCGGACATTGTTTTTTCTTCCTTTTTTTTTTTTTTTTTTTTGGAGACAGCGTCTTGCTCTGTCATCCATTGTTGGAGTGTAATGGTGCAATCTTGGCTCACTTGTAGTCTCAAACTCCTGGGCTCAAACAATCTTTCCACCTTAGCATCCCAAGTAGCTGGGACTACAGGTGTATGCCACCATGACCAGCTAATTACAAAAAAATATATATGTTGGAGAGACAGGGTCTCACTATTTTGCCCAGGCTGGTCTCAGACTCCTGGGCTTAAGCAATCCTCCCACCTCAACCTCCCAAAATGCAGGGATTACAGGCATGCGTCGCTACGTTTGGCCACGTGTTTTCTTTACGTTCACAGTCCTGGACACAAAGGAATGACTGACTGGCAGCACAGTCTGATGGCAGCTGATTGTTTCTGAGAATTGTACCACACATTCTCAAATGCACAAAGACGTGGTGCGTGAAACTAGATTATTGCCCTTGAAACTCATTTGAGCCTTCAGCCCTTGTTTGACTCCTATGCTGCGCTCTCTTTCCTTCTCTGGGAGCCATTTCAAATTTTCTTAAATTCTTCTAACTTGACATTCATTATTTTTACGGACATTTTTACTTCTTCAAAGACAAAACAAGTCCCATCAGGTGGGAACCACCTCCAGTTCCAGTTGTCATTCTACAGCCACACTTGGTAGACCATTTCCTTTCGGCCTTGTTTCTCTGCTTTCCCTTGCTTCTGACTCCTGTCCAACAATATTTCATCAAGTTTAAATCACTCCTCAATTAGTAATTAAAAAGGAAACAAGGCAGTTTTTACTCCAAGCGTTGATAACCCCATTAAAATCTTCCTATTTCCCTCTTCACTGAAGCCAGATTTTTCATTCTCCTATTCCTTTATGTTGAGGTGAAATTCAAATAGCATAAAATCAACAATTTTAAAGTGAACATGTCAGTGGCTGTTAGTACATGGACAATGTTGGCCAACCATCATCTCTGTCAGTCTCCTAAATATTTTCATCATCTGATAAGAAAACCAAGTATCCAGTCAGTTATTGGATACTTTTATTCCCTATTCTTTTCCCCAAGCCTCCGGCAACCACCAATCTATTTTCTGTGTGTGTGCATTTACCTGTTTGGATATTTCATATTATATCAAATAATGCAATGTGTGATCTTTTGTGTTTGGTTTCTTTTAGTTAACATGAGGTTTCCATAGTATATTCATATGGTAGTACATAGCAATATTTTTGTGGCTAAATAATATTCCATTGTTTATGTGTGTGTATACATACACACACACACACACATTCATATACACATTATGACACATGGGAGTGTGAGGTCATTGAACCATGGGTCTTTCCTGTGCTTTTCTAGAGAGTATAATGTGATACCTTACTATAATTTGGCAACTTAGGGGATCAGATTCTCTCCCTCTCCAGAGTACACTATTGTTGATATTTTATGGCTATAGATATCAATTTATTCAGTTACTTTTCTGAACTATATTCATAAATACTGTATTCCTTGTCATTTGTGGTCGCTGAAGTTTCTGCTGTTATCTCAGTAGTCAGCCATTGACCTGACCGAAATGTTCTTAAACTATACTCTTTTTTGTTTTTGAGACAGGTCCTCACTCTGTTGCCCAGACTGGAGTGCAGTGGTGTGATCATGACTCACAGGCATGCACCAGCACACCCATCATATTTGTTTTGTTTTGTGTAGAGATGCAGTCTTGCTGTGTTACCCAGGCAAGGCTCAAACTTCTGGGCTCAAGCAGTTCTTGTGTGTTGGCCTCCCAAAGTGCTTGGACTGCAGGTGTGAGCCCCCATGCTCAGCCAGAATGATTTTTTTCAAGGCTGCCTATGACTCTGCCATAGTCTTTACTTACCATTTGCATGGTGCCTACAGATCAGCCAGGGGTGGAAACCTAGGGGCCTCTCCCATCTGTTCTGAGCATGTTTTGGGTACCAGGCATTTTGTATTTCATGCTATCTTCTCTAGCATATGTGATGGCTCTTGGAACTCTTGTTATCTCATTAACCTTCTTTGGTCTCCTCCTTCCCAGACCCAGGTTCTGTCTGTTGCTTTTCCCATCTGATGTCCCTTTTCCAAGTGCACATGAGGTATGTATGTCTTTAAATATTTTCACAGCCACTTCTAAAGCCTAGGTAGCCACTCCATACCAAGTTGTTAGGGTGGGAATGGTGATGAAACACTTGTCAGCCTCTACCATTCTCTCAGGGGACCACCAGACAAACCAAAATGCACAACCACAGTATTTTAGGAACAAGGTTTGTATTAATACCATGGCATAAACAGGCTAACAAGGAGCACAGGCCACTTTCTCTGCAGCTGCTACAGCTGCAGCCCCACAATGGGGTTGGTATTCAGAGAATGGGGAATGGTATTCAGGTGGAGGAAATTGCCACAATGTTCTCTCACTGAATTTCAGCTGCCCTTGAATGGATTTGACTGAACTTTGACTCTCTCTTGGAATTTCCAATATTTTACTTTCCCAACACAGCTATATTCTGTGTAGTTTTTCCAAAGAGTTGAATTTGCAAGGGTTCTATTAGGACTATTTATAGATTTACTATCCCCATTTATTCTCTGTTCCTCATTCTCATTCAATCTCTGTTGCTATGGTCTAAATGTGTCCCTTCCTTATTCATATGTGGGAACCTAATCACCAACGCAGTGGCACTAGAAGGTGGGGCCTTGAAGATCTAATTAGCTCATGAGAGTGAAGACCTCGTGAATGGGATCAGTGCCTTATAAAAGAGGTTGCAGAGAGCTAGATAGCCCCTTCCACCACGTGAGGATACAGCAAGAAGTTGGCAATTTGTAATGGGAAAGAGAGCCCTCACCTGAATCCAAGCATGTTGGGACCCCAGTCGTGGACTTCCAAGCTTCCAGAACTGTAAGAAACAAATTTCTGTTGTTTATAATCTTACCAGTTTATGTTGTTTTGCTACAGCAGCCCAAAGAGATAAAGATACTTATCATTATCTCTATTAATTACTTCTATCTGTGAGGATGCTAGATCAAAAGTAATCAACGTGGAGTTTGAAAAGTTGTTGCCTGTCTATATTGGCATTTATATTCATTTATTTTTGGTTTCTAAGGCTAAAATTTCTTTCCTTTTTTTTCTTCCTTCTTTTTTTTTTCCCCTTGATAGTATATTGGGAATAGTACAGTGAGTAAGTTCTGTAATATTTGTTAAAAAATAGAACAAGAGACTCAGTAACTTTGTGAATCATCTCATTACTTAAACCTTCAACATCTCAACAGAAAGAAAGATAAATATTGCAAAAGAGAGACTTATCATGGATTGAGTAAGAGCTTGAGTAAAGACTCATGATTATAGAACAAGAATTACCATAAAGGAAACTATCCACTGAAAACCAGATTGCCTGAATTTTGCACTATTACTTTTTTCAGAAAGCACGTATCTTTATTTATAGATCTCAAAGATGTGCACTTCTCTCCCTGCAGTTCATTCTTGACCATACTGATGACTAGGATGCTGTCCAGACTTCAGACTCTCACCCATCATTCTGGCCATTTTCTTTACCCATTCTCTGTCATCATAGTAGTCTCTCCCCACTCTGCAATTTTTCCCATCACTCTAATATTTAACATAGGCATCAGGGAGCCTGATTGCAGATTGTTCACTGCTGGCACACTGGGAAAGTCTTATTTCCATGGTAAGCATCTTGGATTGCTCCAAGACAGGATTTATTTTTAACATTCCACATTGCACATTGTTGGCTCTCCAATATCTTCTGGCAATAAGATGCCAACAAGACAGAACACATAAAAAAGAAGAAAAACACCCAAACATTTATTTCCCCTTTTCTATGTTTTCCCCAAGCCAAGTTTGGAATGGTCTAAAGAGGGTTTTTTTCTTTTCCTTTTTCTCTTTGCCTGGATCTGGCTGCTGTGAGGCACCTTTTTGGATTCAGGCATTTTCCTGTTGGCTTGTCCTGGGGTACCTACCATTGAAGTCTAATACATTTTACTTATCCAAGATACCACTGCTTAAGGGAGAAACAACCCTTTGGTTGAAGAACAGCAGGCTCTACTGCTGTTTTAAAGATTTTAAATATTCTGTCTGTTGAGTGTAACTAGACACATAGCTTTGGATTTATGGCTTTACTGAGTCTTTAGCCCATTGTGACCACCTCCAAGTCCACAAAAATAAAAATGTCAAATGTGGTTGTAGTGGTTCTTTACTGTGTAAGGTGAATCACTACAAGTGGAAGGCAAGTGTTTGGTCTTTGGAGGTGGTTGTGAGCAACAAACCAGAAGTGTCTGCTAAAAGTCTTGAGTTTTTCCTTGAAGAGAACTGCTCCCTGGAGAAAGTTTAAGTATACAATTCATCAGTATTACCATGAGTCACTTCTCCTTCGTGTCCCCTTTTCTTCCATCATGGCAGACATGCAGTGATAAGTGTGTGAATATTTGCAATGCATCTTTCCCCACTCCAAACATCTCAGGTCATTATCACAAAAGCAGTTGTGTTTTGTAGATGAATTTTCCCCAACAGATAGTGCATGGGCTATTGGATTCACTCCATGGTTTCACTCCAGACTCAAAGCAGGTGTGGGCTTGAAAATGAAAGAATATAGAATATACTTTATCTGTTTTTTTTTTCTCCGTAAAAAGGAAGAAGAAATAAAGTAAGTTCGATTTACTCTAAAAAATTAGCTAGTTGGGGATAAGTATTAAAAGATGGAGGTGTGTATGTAGAACTTAACGGAGACTTTGAGTTAGAAAGTGAGTTGGCAGACAGTGAGAAGTAAAATTAGTGGAGACTCGAATGCTGGGAGAACATCCTCTTTGTGTTTCCAACAGATTTCAGAAATCTAGAAACATATAAAATCCCCTCTAATTTTTTTAAAGCATCAAAGGCCAAAGCAAACCAAACAAACCTGTGTGTCACATACACAAACACAGTACATTTGAGGTACATTATGTGAGCACTGCTGAATAATTTTCTCTATTAAAAATGACGACAAAGTCCTGCTCTGATTTATTTGAGATTAAGATGTGGAGATGTGGGGGTCAATTTTAGTAAGCCCCATTAGAGCCAGTCTGATGTAAGAAGATCAGGAGCCAACATTCACAGGCTACACAAAGGAAAGATTTATTAGGCAGCCAGAAACCCAGACAACTAGCAGGTTTGGCATTATTCTGCTCACCGCAGTAGAAATTACCCAAGACTTCGTTAATGCCTGCTTGGTTGCAAATGTCTCACTGCTGCTTATACAGTGCTCCTTGGGCAGTGATTTTCATTTGGAAGAGCTATTGGCAACACATTTTTTTTTAAAAAAAGAATAAACTGCCAAACAATATGCTCATCACCAAGTACCAATGATGACAGCACAAGCAAAATAAAGGGATTAAAAATCATCTGATAGCCACTTAATATTTTTGGCCAAGAGGGTTCCTTCCATAGATGTTTATAGATAGAGTCTTTATGCCTTTGCCATAACTGTCTTTTAATTATTTTATTCCAGAAAGCACCAGTTACATTTGCTGTAGCTTAGATAATTATTCCTAGTCCCTAGTGCCGAGTAGTTGTACTTTACTTTCGTGACCAATAACTATTCATTGAATGAAGGCATGAGAGTATACCCATCCCCATATTTTTGCTCTTGAAGGCGTTGAGTACACTTCAAAGATCCCAGCTCAAGTGCTAAGGATAATCCATAACCTTAGCAAACTCAAGCTCGGTTTCTATTTTTTAATCTTCCATTTACTTTGTGGCACCAGTCTCTGTATTGCCAGGTTTATACTGAGAAAGCGCAATTAATGTTTCAGTTAATCAAGAGAACATCTCTTGGTTTTGCCTCTCAAAAACCCTTTCCTCTTTATTCTTGAAGACAGAACTCTAGTTTTCTTTTGTTAGCACCATCCCTGCTCCACTCTCATTAGATGTGGTTTGGGTATGGCTATTGCATCAATCCCTGCATCCCTTCAGTGATGAATGAGGTTAGGCTCTGTTGCAGACTATTGGTGCTCTGCCTATATCCCTTCAAATACACCTTCCATTTCCATGTGTACAATTTCAGCCTCCATCAACTAGCAAAAGCATGATTGCTGGACAGCTGCCTTCATATTGATGAAACCTTCTTCTCTCATGCACAAGGCAAGTGGAAAGTGCTTGGGGGATGGGGAATCCCTCTGGAGGTAGCCCTTAGCTAATATCTGATGGGCATAGCAATATAAGTACCCCGAATCTCTCACTTCTTGGCAAGGGTAATTCTTAGGTATTTGTTTTGCCAGAGACTAGTACTGCAAGGCTAAACTACAATATTTCACTGGTATCTGATTTAACAATACTGCTTAGATTGGCTGACTTCCCTCTCACCCACCTGTGTTCCCTGCAATTTCCAATAAAGTGTTTTGACTGGAATCCTTGGCTCAAGGTCTGCTTCTGTGGAAACCTGAACCAAGATAAAAACCAAAATCTGGCACATCAGATTATTCTGTCTTCTGGCTTCAGTGACTAATTTTGGAGACCCAGGCCTTTTCCTGGAATAATTAAATAAGAGGGGATTTCTTTCTGTTGGGAGTCCTTAGTATATGAAATCTAAGCTGGTACTTTTCCATATCTTTTCTAGTACACAAGAAGAGCCTTTTGTGAGAACAAAGCTAACACTCAAGAAAATCATTTCAAGGAATAGAGAAGATTTTCTTGATGGATTCAGCCATACTGGAAACTCTGATCTACCTCCAGGCTTTTCAATTATGTGAGTCCACTTTTCTCACCATTTTGAAACCCAGGTTGAGTGACGTTTCTGTTTCTTGAAACTGAAAGAGTTATGACGAATTTAGGTATAAACTAGAAGATTCTATCTTGGCCTCTTCTCAGTGTTGTACTGGCCAGCAAGATGGGGGCTTAGTAGTACAGTTTTTCCATTTATGCATATGGTGGTCAGCTGTTGGCTCAAAATTGTAGTCGTGGTCTATGGTATCTGAATACTGAGGAATTTATCTTTTCTGTTTTTACCCAATAAGTTGAGAGGCTACACTTCAAATTTCAGTGGAATAGAGGGAAGAATGTCTAAAATATCTTATTACCTTTCTTCTTATGTAAAACTTTTTGGAGGAGATAGGCAAATGGTCTTTGAGGGCAAAGAATTATGTAGTAGTGAATAAATTCGTTCACATGAGGTAACTGATTGTCTTACATTTTGCTGTGTAAATTGCAGGCTGCATTTTTTGTTTTAATTAAGCAATGCCCGAAATTTTTTTGTGGCATTTGCCTTCCAGGATTGGAAACCTACACACATCAGCTTTGTGCATGAGAACCAGAAATTAAAGCTGACCACAGCTAATGGGAACCTGCTCAGGCCCACTTTATAGGCTCTACTGAGAGAAGTGCAAAGGGAAAACAGGCTAAGTGAACAAGGAAAAATACAAGTCTGCCTTCTCAATAAGTTTTAATAATGTATAATCCCACATAAAGTAACATATGAACAGAATTATAAATTCTCTGTTGCTTACTTTTCTCCATTTAGGACTTGTTAAGTACCCAAAGGGAATTGCTGGACCTTTGTATTTTTAATTCAACTTCAATGTCTTCAATTAGAGCATGCTGTCCGAATAAGTAGTACTCTTCAAATACATGGTTGAGAATGACTAATGCTAAATCTTGTGGCATCTGTACCCCAGTGAAGATTTAGGGGCTGAGTATTCTTGAAGGAGTCTTTGTTGGCAAGGTAGCTTCTTCTGGAATGATCGTTCAAGTGTGTACAATCTGGCTATCGTGTGAACAAATGGACATCCAAGACATAATTGTCATGGTTCTTAGCCTTTTTCAATGATCTCAGGAGATAGCTTCTGCTTCCACCATTGAGTCTTTTGTTTGGGGTTCTACCTCATTTTCAGGCTTACCTTTGAAGAGTTTATAAGACAGTTGTTTGAAGGTATACAGCACCCGCTAGGTGTTGGCATTTCTTCACACTCAGGACAGGCACCAAATATGCAGAGAGAAAACTTTTATTAACAACTACAGTGACCCAAGGCAAAAATGTGCCAAAGAATGTATTCCTTTTAGCCTGATCTCTGCAGCCTGCTCTTGTCTCTGGAGGTTGTTTAGGAATTTTACTCAGGGGACTGGTGGCCAGCTGTAGTTGTGTGTGTTTATTTTTTAAAGCTTTCCTGTTTACTCAAACGGCTCTCCTACATTGGAGTTTCTCAATTGCATGTTGTGGGCCCTATCCTAGGTTTTTCACTCTCCCTCTTTTTCTATAACTGAATCTTCCTGAAGATGAGTTCCTTAGAAAAGGTAAGAGTCCCAAAGCCAAGGTAAGAAGTTAAAGAGTTGTTTGTAATTTAGTTGCAAATATGTAGAGTAGAAAGATGCTGTTTTAAGTTATCCACTGATATATAACAAACCACCCCAAAATTTGATGCATTAAAAGAAGAAATTCTTCTGATGTTTCGAAAGAACTGAGTAGAGCATGTCTATTTATCTACCTATTACCTCTAACAGGGAAGGGAGGGAAGTCCTGGGAGATTTCAGTTTCAACTTTTTTCAAGATTATGTAGGTCATGAAGATGGTTCTTCTGTTGGTTTCACAAGAGTTCACTCAAGTGGCTGTATTTATCTGGTGAGTTAGTTAAAACTGGAGGCTCTACCATGGCATCATCCTTCACAGTAATAAAAGAAAAATGCAGATGGCAAATACAGGCAAAGTCTCTGTTAACTCTTTTCCTTGAAGTATTAGCACATGTGAGCCTGGGAAAGATAGCTCAAGTGTATCTGTCTTACTCTGATTTGGGGAATAGAGGAATGTCCTGGCTGAGGCATCAGGTCAATTGAAGAGTATTTATGTTGTTGGAGATATTGTAATATACAGCCTCATTCTAAACTTTAAGCAATGGTGAGGCCCTGCAAAGGAAAAAAATAGCTGGCTGGAACAAGATGGCTTGATTTTTTCTGGTGGATTAGAAAAAGGAGTGGAATAGTAAATGAAAGAGTTAACAATTGGCTTTCAAAACATCCCCAACCCTCTGCTTTGTAGTATTTATTGATTTCCATTGTACAAACTGTGGCTAATGTCAAGCTTCCATTCAAGTTAAGAAGGCACGTGCACAATGAACTCTTGAAATCCTGTGCAGGCTTGCCCTAACATACCAGCTGTTCAGGAAGAATGAAAAGAGAGAGAGAAAAAAAAGTAAAACAGTATCAAGACATAGAAAAGAGAAGTTCTCTGGTTTCTAAAACACATGGGTGAAACGTGAGTATAGGGATGGAAGATGGAACAGAATCATTGGTGAAATCCTCTGCTGTCTACATAGGAATACCTCAAGTGTTCTTAAAATGCATGCACAGGCCAAAATGCACCAAAAGAAGAAAGAAGTAAGAAAGAAAAAAAGCAATACAATAGTAAAATTTAAAGTGTTCAGTTTGGGCCTGAAGTCATTGTTAAAACATGAAGTAGACAAATCAGTCACTAGGTTTGATTGCCTTATCAGTCTAGAAGGTTTGACCTGAGGTGAGTATGTGATGTAAAATGAGTACCATGTTGAAGGATGTCTAATGGGATTGATAGAATGGAAAGAGCCTGATGAAGGATTCAGGAATCTGGACACAGCTCTGGCTCTCTTATTCGTCCAACACTATGACCTTGAACATTTGGCCTACACAAGTCATACATTTTTGTCATTTTTCTATCTATCTTTGCTGAGTAAATGTATTCTTCTGTCTTCCCCTTCATTTAAAACTTTGAGTTCAGGATATTGAGACTGGCCTGGCTACATGATAAGACCTCATTTCTACAACTAAAAAGTTTTTAAAACGTTATACAGACATGGTGACACACTCCTGTGGTCCCAGCTACTCTGAGGGTTGAAGTGAAATGATCACTCATATCTGGGAGGCTGGGGCTGTAGTGAGCTGTGTTTGAACTACTGTACTCCATCCTGAAAGACAGAGTCAGACCCTGTCTCACAAAGAAAAAAAAAAAAAGACTGACTTTGCCATGTTAATAAAGGCAGTGACAGAAATGCTGCCCCTGGCCTGGCAGATCTGCCTTTAATGACTCAAGTGGCTGCTTAATGATATTAGCAAAGTCCATTTATTCGTGCAACAAATATATATGCCTCTATTTCTTCAGCCTATGCTTTTATGGCTACCTTTGTAGTTTTTGTGAGTCTCTAATTCCATGGTGTTTTGGTTTAGTGCTTGACCCACTGGATAAAGAAACAGCTGTATGTATATAAAGCCACTCAACTCTGAAGAATGCTCATTCTTCTGACCTTTCAAAAGAACCGTAAGAAGAGTAGAGTACATCTATTTATCTACCTAATGCCTCTGACAGGGAAGGGAGGGCAGTCCTGGGACTACCGAAATGTGTTTTAAAGGATATCATTTGGAAAGCGATCTCAAAAAGACTTAGTTATCCTTTGCCCTAAGCTACCTTGTATTGAAATCAAATGATCTGTTCCATCAGTGACCTAACAAATACTGGATAGACAGCCAGTCACAACCAACTCAGTTAAGTCTTTATTGTGAGACCTTTCCCAGTGCAGAAAATTAGCCCACACTTCTATTGAGAGATTTCTCCATTCCCAGTCTAGATAAGGAATAAACCGAGGCTAAGTCTCCTCCTTTCTCATACCTTGAATATTTTGACTGCCTATGGTTTTAATATTTGAGTTCTAACTGTATGTCCCGCTGATAATTGACTCTAGAAAAATAGGCACATGTACAGCTATCTTGGGAACCTGGTTGTCTATCTGTATCTGCATGTGCCCACAATTGCATCCCGCATGACCCTGACGCTGCCACTGGGCGGTCCAAGTAGAGTAACATACAGAAAGTGATTACATTTAAGGTGCCTGGTGACAAGGCCAGTACTGGGAGAAGTCTGTTTTGAGTGGAAGACTTTACTTTGGCCAACTGTGCCAAACTTTGGTAACTATCTGCCTAGAACGACTTCTAACTCACCCATTGAGAGTTTGCATGTCATTCCAGTACATGGTCTACTGTGAGACTTACAGAGTAGTAGCAAAATAACTACATCTAATTATGCTGTGATCTTATGTTGAGACTGGAATCCTTTGAAAGTACAAGCTCTGTCTTCAAGTCACCATCCAAATCTAAAGGGAAGTTATCCATAAATCTTGCAACGCAACACTGTGTAGCAGACACTCATCTTATCTCCTCTGAAATCAAAACTGTATAGGTGTCCCGATTGTTGTAACAGTCAGAGTGTTCAGGAGTTTACAAGAAATGAATTTCTAGGAACTCAGAAAAGAGAGGAAGAGAAAAGAGCATTGCCAAGTTGAATTCAGCTCATCCTTGTTGCTTTTGATGCCATTTTGCCTACGTAAATCTCCACAGTGTTCCAGCCCCTGATGAGTCACATCTTCCGTCATCTTCAGATCAGGAAATGATCATCTGTGTCAGAGATACCTTGATTTGGTCTTCCCCAAGCTCATTTTCTAGGATGTCCTAGAGCATCTACATTGCAAAGGTTGAGATGATGTGTGATTAGAGCCAGAATTAGAGGAACACAATGCCATGGCTTTGCAGGTTTGGCTTCAATCAAGTACTCAGAGCCTTGATTAAAGATACTACTAAGGAATTGGGCCAGGCGTGGTGGCTCACACCTGTAATCCCAGCACTTTGGGAGGCCAAGGCAGGTGGATTACCTAAGGTCAGGAGTTAGAGACCAGCCTAGCCATCATGGTGAAATCCCGTCTCTACTAAATAAATACAAAAATTAGCTGGGCTTGGTGGCAGGCACCTGTAATCCCAGCTACGCAGGTGGCTGAGGCGGGAGATTCATTTGAACTTGGGAGGCGGAGGGTGTAGTGAGCTGAGATTGCGCTATTGCACTCCAACCTGGGAAATAAGAGCAAAACTTCATCTCAAAAAAAAAAAAAAAAGATATTACTAAGGAATCTTCTGGGTTTGAGGCCAGAAATGGCAGTGAGGTCAAACCAAGATGCTCACAGAATCAATGCTGAGATTATAACCTAATTGAGAGTAAGCAAATTCAGTGAATATTAGGGATAGGATGGTGGTCATCTTTATGTAACTCTTGTCAAATGTAACCGTTGTTTTAAATGATTCTACTGTGTTTTCTCAGTTTAGTCCTGTTGCTGTTCAACTGAGCTTCATGGAGCTTCATACTTTTAGAGTTTGCAGAGCTATAGAGACAAAGAGGATGCCAAATGCACAAGGCGTTGGGGTCCTAACTGTATTTCTAGAGATTTTATGCCTCTATTATTATTATCTTTATATATTGAAGTTCCATGTTGGAGGATAAAGTTCTCTTATTGAAAGTAACCAGTTAGAAAACCACTTTGTTGTTATTACCAGCTGAAAGATTCACATGCTTTACTTTTCCTTAGGAGGAATTACTATTACAACTTATTCCTTTGAAAATAATTGGATCTCAGTCCTAATCAGTGCATTACAAAATGATGGTTGTCCTCAAGAAACATAGTGTTGTGGATTGAAGAAGGCTTTATTTTTATACCACCTGGTTATAAATAAGATCTGGGTGGATAAAATGACTGCTGCTATTTCATTCGCCAGTCAGAATGCCTTTTGTTAAAAAGTTAAAAAACAACACAATGATAAGACTTCAGGGAAAAGGGAATACTTATACACCGCTGTTGGCCATATAAATTAGTTCAGCTTCTGTGGAAAGCAATTTGGAGATTTCTCAAAGAACTAAAAACTGTGCCATTTCTCAAAGAACTAAAACTGTGCCATTTTGCACGGTACCCCGCTACTAGGAATAATACCCAAAGGAAAATAAATTGTTCTACCAAAAGACATACATGTTTACATTCATCACAGTGATAATCACAGTAGCAAAGACGTGAAATCAACCTAGGTGCCCGTCAGTGGTGGATTGGACAAAGAAAATGTAATACAAGTACACCGTGAACTACTACACAGCCAGAAAAAAATAACAAAATTATGTTCTTTACAGCAACAGAGATGCAGCTGGAAGCCATTATCCTCAGCAAATTAATGCAGTTTAAAAAAACAAATTCTGCGTGTTCCATTTATAAGTGGGAGCCAAACATTCGGTACTAATGGAAATAAAGATGACAACAATAGATGCTGGGAACTTATGGGGAGGACAAGTGTTAAAAACGCTATTGGTTACCGTGTTCACAATGTGGGTGACAGGATCATTCAGAACCTAACCCTCAGCATTACAGTCTATTCAGGTAACAAACCTCCACATGTACTCCCTGAATCTAAAATGAAAATTGAAATTAAGAAAAAAAAATGTTAAAAAGGAACTAAAAGTGAACTATAAGTACAATGGTGTCCTTGGATATCAAGTCCTGGAGACCACTACCTCTCCCTGTTATTTCTATTTCCCCCAGTGTCATTTCTATGACACTGTTTCTTTTAATGTAATTGATCATTTACAGAGCAAAATGACCTCCTTACCTTATAAGATATGCATAGGATACCAACTCTATGCTGTCTAGGCAAGAACTGGCTTGCTATCTTTGGCTATATTGCCTGGATAGATGCTGTGGAGAAACTAGGCTCTCCATATGCTGATGATTACATTTAAAAAAAGTTAATTCAGAAATCAAAGAAGCTGAAGTTTAGAACTTCAGGTCCTGCTCAAAATGAAAAGGCCTTTAAAACATCACAGTAACTTTTGAGTGAGCTTTGAATTCCCTCAGGGCATGAACTGGCGGTGGCCCAGTTAAATATCAACTAGATATTAAAGTGTTGGAAGAGCCTAACAAGGATCTATATTAAAACTGAAATAATCTGGGCTGAAAACTTCAAATTTTAAATAATTGCATGTTTTGCAATATATATATACCTACCTAAGTACTAAGGTACCGTTTTACTAATTTCAAATGAAGCTACCATATAAACATTTCCCTCTATATTCCAAACTCATGCTTGCCATTTATTACACTGTATTATTGTGTTCTATATCCAATGCATATAAATGATTAGCTTTAAATTCCTATCTTACTGACATTTGGGGTTTTAATTTTAGGAAGGGAATGGGTTAGAAGGGGCTTCATATATAATTTAAATTTCCCAGATTTCCAGTGCCTAAACTTCATAGAAGGTGACAAAAAAAAAAAAAAAAGAAGAAGGAAAACAAAATAAAGCAAAAGTAAACTTCTTTTTCTCTCTTAACCTTTTCTGAATTTAGGTTAATTAATACTCAAGTTGAATGTGAAGTGGCTTTAATATTTTTTCCACAAATATGCAATAACAAATACATATTTACACCAATTTAAAGTTATTACCAAATATTGAGTAGCACACTGTTAATTTTTTTTTTTTTTTTGAGATGGAGTCTCCCTCTGCCACCCAAGCTGGGGTGCAGGGGTGTAATCTTGGCTCACTGCAACCTCTGCCTCCAGGGTTCAAGTGGTTCTCTTGCCTCAACCTCCAGAGTAGCTGCAATTACAGGCACATGTTACCAGGCCCAGCCAAGGTTTTGGGTTTTCACCATGTTGGCCAGGCTGATTTCAAACTCCAGACATTAGGTGATCCACCTGCTTCAGCCTCCCAAAGTGCTGGGATTACAAGTGTGAGCCACTATGCCTGGCCCTGTTTATTTGTTTTTTGTTTTCTTTTTGATGAGACAAAGTTTCACTCTTGTTGCCCACGCTGCAGTGGCATGATCTCGGCTCACTGCAACCTCCGCCTCCTGGGTTCAAGTGGTTCTTCTGCCTCAGCCTCCCTAGTAGCTGGGATTACAAGTGTGCACCACCACACCCAGCTAATTTTTTTGTATTTTTAGTAGAGCCAGGGTTTCACCATGTTGGCCAGGCTGGTCTCAAACTCTTGACCTCAGGTGATCTGTCCACCTTGGCTTCCCAAAGTGCTGAGATTACAGGCGTGAGCTAATGTGCGTGGCTGTAATTTGTTTTTTAATAGTAGAGACAGCTTTTCAAGCAAGAGGAGTTTCTTTTATGATAACCTTTTGTTGCCATATTTAAAATTAGTTTGGTTAATTTCCAGCAATGTAATTGTTCTGGGGTAATAAGATTTCTTTTTTTTTTTTTTTTTTCTTTTTCAGAGAGGGCCTTGACCTCCCCAGGCTCAAGTGATCCTCCCACCTCAGCCTCCCAAAGTGCCGGAATTACAGGCATGAGCCATGGTGCCTGGCCAATGAGATGAAGACTTAAAATTGCCTAACTCACTATGGCATTAAAGAGGTCACCCATATCCCAACTCTAAGTAAAGCAGAAATAAGAAAGCCTATAGTCCCAGCTACTCAGGAGGCTGAGGCAGGAGAATCGATTGAACCTAGGAGGCAGAGATTGCAGTTAGCCAAGATTGTGCCACTGTACCACTCCAGCCTGGGTGACAGAGTGAGAATCCTTCTCAATTAAAAAAAAAAAAAGGAATTATCAAACATAAGTAGTAATGGGCTATCCTCCCCTTCAAATATTGCAAACGTTCCCACTCTCCATTCTACAGAGGGAATGTACTCTTTAGCCTAATTAAATGTTCTAGGATAAGCCTGTAAAGGGAGCATAGGACCAATTAAATGAGCAGGACCAAGCCCTTCGGGCATTTCTCCCTTTAAATTGTAATTCTGAGAGGATAAGTCTAACTGTGAGGAACATTAGCAATGCCATTCAAAACTCAGCAGCCTTTCCTTTAGAAGGTCCTGTGATTCCTCTCCATTGGGAGAGGGTGAGGTGAGGTCCTGTTTGAAGTAGTGCCCATAGCACGGGGAGGAAATGACTCAGTGGCCTCGGCCACACAACAGTAAAACTCTTCTTGCAAGAGGAACCATGCTTGAACTTGGCAGCCTAAGCAAAGTCTCAGCATGATTCAAGTTTAGAGTCAATCTAGCTTTTTCTAGCTGAAATAATAATACCCCATGGGGATCCTCCAAGCTACAGCTGAGGAATGGATATGGTGATAGTGAACTCTTTCTGAGATGCTTGTGGAAATTGGGACCACAGGGTGAATGGGGCCTGATTGTGACAGAGAGTTGGGAAGGCAGGAATTTCAATATTTATGCTAAACTCACTTTCTAACTGTGGGTAGAACACCTCTCTGCTTTATTTTTTTAATCTTTCAAGATACATATGAAATTTAAATAAAATTTATTCAAGGTGAATTTTTATTTTCTTTTATAACATGATCACTTTTTTAATATTAGGAAAGTTTTGATTCTTCTCTATTAGCATATGACTATTTGCCAGAAGTAGAGTGCCTTTAAAATCAATAAAGACACTTGGGCAAAAATAATAATAAAACATGCCTAAGTTTTCCTCACAGTAGGTCAGAAGCCCCATTTTTATTAATAAAGCAGAGCACGATTGTACAGAAGCTTAAATTATTTGCAGTGTCTCTACTTATCAAGCAAAAATATTTGAAGATTTATCATGTGTTGAGCATATTGTAAAGGTTGAGGGTACAGGAGCAGATATGACACAGCCTTTGCTCTCAAGGAGCTGGCTGTCTTCTGAGGCTGCAGACAAAGTCCTTGTAAGTGCTTTTGTTTTGTTTTATTGTGGTAAGAACACTTGAAATGTATCCTTTTACCACATTTTTACGTGTGTGATACATTATTGACTCTAGGTACAATGTTGTACAGCAGATCTTAGAGCTGATTCAACTTGCTTAACTGAAGCATTATGCCAGTTGATTAGTAACTCCCCATTTCTCCCTCCCTCTAGTCCCTGGCAATCACCATTCTACCCTCTGCTTCTATGAAGTTGACTATTTAGGATACCTCATGTGAGTGGAATGAAAGCATATTTGTCCTTCTGTGACTGCCTTTTCACTTAACATAACGTCCTCGAGGTTCATCCGTGTTGTCACATACTACAGAATTTCCTCCTCTTTTAAGGTTAAATAAGTATTCCATGTGTCTATACCACAGTTTCTTTTTCCATTTGTGTGTCAATGGACAATTAGTTTTGTCTCCACATCTTGGGTATTGTGAATGGTCCTGCAATGAATGTGAGAGTGCTGATACCTCTTCAGGATTCTGATTTCAATTCTTTTTGGGAAAATACCCAAAAGTGATATTGCTGGATCATACGGTGTTAGAAAAGAGGTTCTTCTTAGTGTCCTGCTAGAACAGGAACAAGTAAAACGTAAGGGGCTCAGTCAAAGTGCTACAGATAGCTGGGTGAGATGACAAACCCAAAACCACGTAGCAGGAGGTGAATGGAGAAAACTGAGTAAAAGTGATTAGCAGCAGAGATATAACTGAGAACACAGCACACTGAATGAAACTCAAGTCCACTTTGCCTGCAGCAAAAGATGCAGGTGGAGCACAAAATGAGACTGGAGGGGTAGGGTGGGGTCCTTTTCCTTTTAAATCTGCAGGATTTCCCGAAATCCTGCAGAGAATTGTCACAGAACATCATAAGAGGAAGCATTAAATAGATATGAAGTTACTGGCTTCTTTCATGACAGCAAAGCCATTGAAGTGATGAAACTGGAGTTCCAAGCCATATTTTCTGCCAGTTAGATCATTACATACATTTAATGTTTTTATTTTTAGCATTATTAATAAAAAATCTAGTAGAGAAAATGACGCCGACATTCAGTCAGATCACATAGCGAACTCTGAGGCTACAAACTTCTTGTTTTTACCTCGCTTTATTAAAATTATACATGAAACACTGATGACCATTTTTATTTTATAAAACTCCAGATGTTATAATACAAATATCATGTTATTTCCATGAATAAGAAAAGGAAACGTTTTTATTTGACCCATTTTACATCAGTGAGTTAAAATAAGGGAAATGATAAGGTCAAAGGCTTCACTCCTAGAACAAAATTGTGTCAGTATCTTCAAGATGTCTTGTTTTATTCCTAGTTCACCGGTTTATGCAACCAGTAAATTGTCTTTCCCAAGAATCTAAAATTGAGCAGATCTAGGATACCATGCAATTCTTTTTTTCTCATCTAATTTTTAATCTTTTATTATTCTTCACTTTATTCTGTGTCCTGTATCTCCTGAAGTTTCAAAAAGACAAAATTAAGTATGAACGAGGTAGAGCAGTGCTTTATATTTTACAGTTTATGTAATTAGATATTCATATTATAGTTTTGAAGAGTGATTAATAAGATCATCCCCTATTTCTTTCATTAGTCCTCATAATGATGCAATGCTGTGGATTTAATTTCTCTAGCACTTTTCTTCTTTTTTTAAAATTTATTTTATTGCATTTTAGATTTTGGGGTACATGTGAAGAACATGCAAGATTGTTGCATAGGTACACATGTGGCAGTGTGATTTGCTGCCTTCTTCCCCATCACCTATATCTGGCATTTCTCCCCATGCTATCTCTCCCTAACTCCCCACCCCACGCTGTCCCTTCCCTATTTCCCCCCAACAGACCCCAGTGTATAGTGCTCCCCTCCCTGTGTCCATGTGTTCTCATTGTTCAACAGCCACCTATGAGTGAGAATATGCGGCATTTGATTTTCTGCTCTGTGTCAGTTTGCTGAGAATGATGGTTTCCAGGTTCATCCATGTCCCTGCAAAGGACACAAACTCATCGTTTTTGATGGCTGCATAATATTCCATGGAGTATATGTGCCACATTTTCCCTGTCTAGTCTATCATCGATGGGCATTTGGGTTGGTTCCAGGTCTTTGCTATTGTAAACAGTAGCACTTTTACTCTAAGGAACAGAAGCACAAGAGGGACTTTGCTACTCTGAGTCATAGATGTATAAAAAATAAAGTTTGTGGAGAAAAGAAGGATCTCTACAAAGAAATGAAGAGCTTTGCTAGTCAGTGGTGAAACTGTGACTAAGCCCATTTCTTTGAGTTTGGAATTACAGATACGTGAAGAGGATAGTAGATGCAGAGCAGAGATAGGACATGGGATTTGAAACCAAAAGACATCATTTTGGTCAGGTGGCTTACACCTGTAGTCCAAGTACTTTGGGAGGCTGAGGTGGGAGGATCACTAGAGCCCAGGAGTTCAAGACCATCCTGGGCAACATAGTAAGACCCTGTCTCTACAATTTTTTTATTTAGCTGGGCATAGTAGCACATGCCTGTAGACCCAGCTATTCATGAGGCTGAAATGGGAGGATTGCTTAAGCCTGGAAGGTCAAGGCAGCAGTAATCTGAGATCATGCTACTGTACTCCAGGCTGGGCAGCACAGTGAGACCCTGTCTCTAAAAAAATAATATTAATAAACAAGATGTCATTTCAGATCTAATTTAGCCCTTTAGTGATTGTCAGCTGTATGTAAGATAAAGATTATAGTCTTTTTTATAGGAGTATACAGTTACTTGTAAGCATTACTAATAATATATGCATATGCATATATATGTATATATATAGATACACACATAGTCTTACATGTAGTAGAGGTCACTAAGCAGTAGCTACTCCTTAAACTCTACTCAAGACTGCAGCTTGGGAGCTGAGATTCAGCTTTGTCTCTTCATGTACCTTCTATGTCTGGAAAAGTCCAGTCATTTGAGTTAACAAAGAGCAATGAAGCCATTTGAGTATTATTTATGAGAGTGAGCTTGCTAGGTACAGATCTAGGCTCAAGGATGCAACTCAAAACAAAATACAAAAGTGATAAACTTATGAACTTGGGCGTTTGAAATGTGTGATTGTTTGCTGCTATGCTATATGATTTTCATGGTTCAAAACTATTATATATGATATGTTCAGAGTATTTGTATTTTTAACTGTTGAAATGTTGGGTAAGAAACTTGAGGCCTTTTTTCTCTATACTGTCACTACAGTGGGAGGAGTATTCTAAATAGGTTGGCTTTGCTTAAGTTTAATGTTAAACATACAAGTCAGTGATTGTTATAACATTGAGAAATGATTTATTTTGAATATATGGAACTAATTGCACTGGCAGAAAAAGACAGAATCTGCTCACATGATATTTCAGGGAATAACATTAAAACAATGCCAATTTTTTTTAGTCAAAATGTGGCCATTAAAATTCTATGATAGCCCTCTAATATTTAGTTGTATTTATATGTTTACAAGCATATCTTCCTAACCATCAAGTGCTTCTCTTGTGTTTCATTTACCTTTATATTTTTACCATCCAGCATGGAGGCTAGTGTATCAAATGTGTTTAATAAATAAATGGGTGTCAATAAAGGAAGCAATAGGTCAATAGACTGAGCAAACCTAATTGAGGCTTTGAAAAAAGTTGGAGAATTTGGCACGATATGAATGAATTGAAAATATGTGCTAAATGGGAAATGCATGAAGGCATAAAGGTAAATATGTCAGGACATGTTAAAATCATGATGCTAGATTGAGTATCAGCACTCCAATATATTTCTACATATTTGCCATAGGTGGATTCTAAAATATGTTCAAAAGATTCCTTTTTTACCCTGTGGATAGTGTGAGGTTTTACTCTATCAGTCTACCATCAATGTTGTAATTAAGTCATTGAGTCTGTGGCCTGTATTTATGATTACAATGTATGATCAAGGATTACAAACACTAGGAAAACTGTATTATCACCCTGTCTAATTATCACATTAAGAAATGACAGCAGACAAATGTTTCTCTCTTACTAGAAAGAAGAAATCTGACAGAACCTGGGAGTTCACTTTGATGTTGGATTTGTATATGAAAATATCAAAAATTAACTTATTTTCAAACTGAACATCTGACGTTGGTTTCATCCAGGCAGTCGGTTTTCTGTCCACTACCATATTTTTCTTTGAGGTGGCATAGCCTAGAGTTTGTTATTAGAATCTCTTTATTACAGGTAGGACAGTGAAATTCAAGAAGGTAAAAGAAAAATCAGAAGACCTCAAATGCAACAGCAGGTGTTATAGGTTGATTTCTGAAATGTGTAAGGTGTTAACAGACCCAGGCACTTACTGTGAAAGACCTAGAGGGATCAGTCATCCTTAAAATGTGGCCCTCAAACCAGTATCATCAGTGGCCCTTGGAAATGCAAATTCTCAGGCTGCACTACACAGCTACTAAATCACAAATTCTGAGGGTGGGATTCAGTAATCTATGTTTTAACAGGCCCTTGAGGTGGTACTAGCACCCACAAAAGTTCGAGAAACACTGACCTAAAAAATGCACAAACTGGATCGCATGCAGCATTTTTTCACTTTCCTAATTTTATTGGCTCTAGGTATGGAATGACTTTTTTTTTTTTTTTTTTTTTTTACAGCTATTCAAGTCATCTGCAAACTCACTTCTCTCAACAATTTGTCATTTAACTATGTTCTGGATTAGGCTGCTCTCTCATTGTTTACTATACGTTAATTGTGCCTCCCTAAAAGTCTGTAAATGCCACCACAAGTGAGTGTATCTTATGGAATTATATATTCCTGGCTACAGAAGCAGGAAAGGACAAAGAATAAACTCAAATATTTGCTGGTTAATTGGCAATGCTAAGTAGTCCCCATAATGGACTTCATAAATGATTAGAGAAAAAGGTAATCCTATAGGAACCATTATTTTTATCCTGTGTTTCATCAATAGTGAAGAAGTCCTCAGTATATCTTGCTACTTAAGTTTACAGTAAGAAAAATAAAAAAGAAACGTAGGATGGGGAAACATCCATAAAGAGTTATGCTCTAGGGCAAAGGCCATGTATAGTTCATCTGTGTATCTCCATTACACAGAACAGAGCCTGGGGGAAAAAAGTGCCCCATGTTCAAGACTTAGGTATTGAAATCCAGGTGTCAGAGAGAAGGCAGATATTGAAGAAAGAGAGAAAGACATACAAAATGATAAAAATGTATGTGATTTTTAAAACAAACTTAGGTATTGAAGGCTGATAGAAAAAAGTAATATAACTCTAGCATTGTTATGAATTTCAATTAAGTTGATGTGTGGTGGTTATTAAAAGACATTAGAGTCAGCAGATTTGAATTTAAATCAAATTCTAGTACCTTATCAGGAAGTTGCTAAATCTCTAACTCAGTTTATTTTATTTTATTATTTATTATTATTATTATTATTATTATTTTATTTATTTATTTTTTTTGAGATGGAGTTTCGCTCTTGTTACCCAGGCTGGAGTGCAATGGCGCGATCTCGGCTCGCCGCAACCTCCGCCTCCTGGGTTCAGGCAATTCTCCTGCCTCAGCCTCCTGAGTAGCTGGGATTACAGGCACGCACCACCATGCCCAGCTAATTTTTTGTATTTTTTTTAGTAGAGATGGGGTTTCACCATGTTGACCAGGTTGGTCTCGATCTCTCGACCTCGTGATCCACCCGCCTCGGCCTCCCAAAGTGCTGGGATTACAGGCTTGAGCCACCGTGCCCGGCTATTATTTATTATTATTTTTTGAGATAGAGTCTCACTCTGTCACCCAGGCTAGAGTGCAATGGTGTGGTCTCCGCTCACTGCAACCTCTGCCTCCTGGGTTCAAGTGATCCTCCCACCTCAGTCTCCCAGGTAGCTGGGATTACAGGTGGGTGCCACCACACCTGGCTAATTTTTGTATTTTTAGTAGAGATGGAGTTTCACTCTGTTGGCCAAGCTGGTCTCAAATTACTGATCTCATGATCCTCCTGCCTTGGCCTTCCAAAGTGCTGGATTACAGGTGTGAGCCACTGGGCCCAGCCATGTTTATTTAAGAGTGAAAATATTAGCCGGGCGCGGTGGCTCAAGCCTGTAATCCCAACACTTTGGGAGGCCGAGGCGGGTAGATCACAAGGTCAAGAGATCGAGACCATCTTGGTCAACAAGGTGAAACCCCATCTCTACTAAAAATACAAAAAATTAGCTGGGCATGGTGGTGTGTGCCTGTAATCCCAGCTACTCAGGAGGCTGAGACAGGAGAATTACCTGAACCCAGGAGGCGGAGGTTGCGGTGAGCCGAGATCGTGCCATTGCACTCCAACCTGGGTAACAAGAGCGAAACTCCGTCTCAAAAAAAAAAAAAAAAAGTGAAAATATTAATATTTATCTTATAAAATAATTTTGAAATTTCAATAGAGCAACTAAAGCTCCTGCAGAGTACATATTGCAGATACCTAATCAATGAAATTTGTTATTATTTATATCTCTTGGGTGTATATACACACATAAATATATACATATATATGTATATGTGTGTGTATGTGTGTATATATATATATATATATATATATATATCTACATATGGAGAGAGATATATATATTTATTACAAAGTTTGCACAGGTTGGAAGTCTAGAAATCCTGGAGAGTTGCTGTTTTGGCTCAAGTCTGAATGCAGTCTGGCAGTCTACAGGCCAAATTTCTTCTTCCTCCAAAGGATCTCTTTCTTTTGCTCATGACGCCTTCAACTGATTGGGTAAGGCCCAATCATTAACAGAAAGTATTTTGTTTGATTCAGAGTCTAATTATCTAAATACTAATCACAGTTAAGAAAATACTTTCAGAGCAACATCTAGATTAATATTTGACCTGGGCACCACAGCTTGGTTAGGTCACACGTAAAATTAACCATCACAATAGGTGAATTACTGTAATCCCTAGACTCCTCGCTGCTGTTATATTATACCATTAAGACGTCCATACTTGTGTGAACTAATGACATGTAACCCACTTTATTTGCTACAAAGCATATTAGAAAGGAAAGCTTAACTGATAGTATATGGGTTGACAACAGAGAAACAAAAGTTGAATCCTAGACAGATCTGCTACAAGGTGGTAGATCTTTAAGAAAGTCTTAAGTGAAGAAGGTTTGAGAGAATCTGGGTCCTCCATTGTCTTCCCTCCATGCTTCAGTAACTCTAGAAGCCATGACTTGAGATGGCAATGCCAAACAATAGTGGGGCTCCGACACTTGGCATCAATGGAGCATGAAGGGCTGGTAAGAGGTGAGACTCGTCTGTACTCCATTTTCTCCTGTTCCTTCCCCTGGTGTCAGAAACTGCCAGCCAGAAGCTAACCTTATCCTACCTTCCAACAAGTAAGCATGAATGAGCCTTCCAATTCTCTCTTCCCAAGGATCAGCAAGGCCCAGGAGGAAGGTAAAATACCCCAGAAGCCCCACTTGTGGTCGATAAAGAAAGCCTGTGCTTCACTTTTCCTGGCATGGTTTTGACAAGGCCCAGTGGGAAATAAAACTCTCAACATGGAAATGCAGGTTTCCTTTAATCTAATTAAATGATTTTCTTTCTTCCCTGGTGACTTGCAAAGGACAGTCCTTAGCTTGGCAGCATGACAATCACTTGGGAACCTGTTTAGAAACTCAACTTCTTAGGCCACAACCCACACCACCCACTTGGTCCTCAGAGTTCATTGCAACAGGTGGGCTCCCTGCTTGAAAAGATAATTAAATAGGATCCAGAGTCTTATAATATAATATCCTAGATATTTAGAATACAATAGAAAACCACTCATTCTACCAAGAACCAGGAAAACCCCAACTAGAATGAGATCAAATAATAAATAGAAATGTTTTAGACGTTGAAGTTTCCTGACAAATACTTTAAAGCAACCAAAATAAAAGTATTTTAACAAGCAATTATAAATTCTCTTAAAGCAAATCACAGCAAAGAAAAAAGTTATAAATAGAAACCAAATATAATTGTAGAATTGAAAAATAAAGTAATTGCAATGAAAACTCACTGTAGGGTTTCAACTGCAGAGTAAAGTAGACAGAAGGTAGAATCAGTAAACTTGAGGACGGATCAATGGAATTTAGCCAAACTGAACAACAGAGAGAAAATAGCCTAGAAAACAATGAACAAAATTTTAAGGACGTTTATGGGACAAAAACAAAAGCATTAACGTCTGTATTATAAGAGTGACAGAACAAAAAGAGAAAGTGAGATGAGAAAGGAATTTAAAGAAATGATACCTGAAAACTTCACAAATTTGCAAAAGGCAAAAGCTTACAGATTCAAGAGCCCAAGGGAACCCTAAGTAGGATAAACACAAAGAAGTCACAGCCAGGATACATCAAAATGGAAACCTCTGAAAACTAAAGACAAAAAAATCCTAAAAGCAGTCAGAGAACAACAGCACTTTATTTATAGAGAAACATCAGTCAAATGATGGGGAATTTCTAATTAAATATCATGGACGCAGGAAGGGAGTAGCATATTAGTCAAGTATTGAAAGAACCTGTCAACTGTAAATTCTATATCCATTGTAAATATCCTTCAGTAATAAAAGAGAAAGAAAGATATTTTCTGATGAAGAAAAACAAAGAAGATTAGTTCCTAACAAACTGACTCTTTTTTTCTCTCTTTTATTTATTTTTTTGAGATGGCTCACTGCAACCTCTGCCTCTCAGGGTCAAGTGATTCTCTTGCCTCAGCCTCCTCAGTAGCTGGGATTACAGGTGCCTGCCACCACACCCAGCTAATTTTTGTATTTTTAATAGAGATGGGGTTTTACCATGTTGGTCAGGCCGGTCTCGGACTCCTGACCTCAGGTGATCCACCCGCCTTGGCCTCCCAAAGCACTGGGATTACAGGTGTAAGCCACTGCTCCCAGTCACAAACTGACTCTAAAAGAATGGCTACAATAATTTTTCTAAACAGAGTGTGTGTTAGTTTGCTAGTCATTAAGCATGTCTTGATTTCTTAGTCTTACAGCTAGACCACATTTCCTGCATTACTTATTCTTAATGTGGTTCTGTGACTGAGGTCAAGCCAATGGAATATGATCTTCTCTTCTTTGAAGAGTGTTCTATAAAAATCTTCTATGTGTGGTTCCCTAAAGTTATTTCATTTTTCATTGGCTTGAGTTGAAGATGTTGGAAGAATAAGATGAAAGGTACTTTGAGTCCCTGAAACACCACTTGGAGCACAGCTGTCCATCAATCAGGATGACCTCTTTGGAAGTAGAAATATATTTCCATTGAGGACCAACCATTACACAGTTTTAGGAATTTGTTATTGTTGTTGTTGTTACAGCAGCTGGCATTTTCCTGTCAACTGGAACAAAACAATTATTTAAGGTGTGGAGAGAGTTATATAAGAATACAGTAGCTATACTAGTTCATCAGTAAGTGTTTATGGCTTAATCTGTTTATAGGTGCAGATACTCTTGAAAGAATCACAAATTAGCTTCTTGTTTTATGTGTTTTTTTTTTCTTTCTTTTTTTTGAGACGGAGTTTCACTCTTGTTACCCAGGCTGGAGTGCAATGGCACGATCTCGGCTCACCGCAACCTCCGCCTCCTGGGTTCAGGCAATTCTCCTGCCTCAGCCTCCTGAGTAGTTGGGATTACAGGCCCACTCCACCATGCCCAGCTAATTTTTTGTGTTTTTAGTAGAGACAGGTTTCACCATGTTGACCAGGATGATCTTGATCTCTTGACCTCGTGATCCACCCACCTCGGCCTCCCAAAGTGCTGGGATTACAGGCATGAGCCACTGCGCCTAGCCTTGTTTTATGTTTTAGTAAGAAAGACTAACATAAAACTGTTTTGCTCCTAAGACATTCCTCACTGAAAACAATTTTTAAGCAGAATAAAGAGTTGTGTTCAATGTAAGGGCTGAGTGATTTTATTTTCAGGGAAGCTAGATAAGAATTTTCTGTTGAGTGAAGGGGTTTGAGGTCTTTGAGCTTCTGTATTTCAGTGGAATGGAATAGCAGGAGGGAAAAGAGAAACCCAGGACTTGTTTTCTTAGGCTGTACTTCTGGATGGTCTCGAATTCAGTGGAAGTGGTTGGGGTAATTTCCTAATGAAAAATATGAAAAGTACAGGTTGCAAAGATAGAAAGTTTATGAGAATAAAAGAGAAGGGGAGGAGAAAGGAGAAAGTTCATGAGTTTGCCAAACTGCATGTATCTCAAAAAATTATTGCTGCACAGTAAATAAAAGTTGTGGCTGTGTATTTTGATATATAATATAAATTAGAAGAAAAATCTCTAGAGTTTTAGATTAATACAAGATCCACTCTTTTTATCTCTGATATTTTTGGAAGAGTCTTAAGATACTTTTTTCAAACAATACAGCTGTACACAGATGTATTTGTGTATGTGTTGCATATCTATTTATTTGAGAGATTAAGAAAAAGAAAAGCAGAAAGAGAAAAAGAGAGATAGAGACATCATTAGGTTACCGAGCTCTAGGAAAATAAGAATTGAAGGACGACAGAGGAACTATTTTCTGAGCACCCACAAACAAAGACTTTTAACCATTTTATAAAGTTATTGATTCCTAATTTTTTCTGTAGTACACCAAGACATCAACAGTAATGCTGGAAAATAGTTTTCCTGACCTTGAATGCATTTATTAAACAATTGCTTGAGTCAAGTTTCCTCGAAATTTTAAACAGAAGATACGCTACAATGAGTAAAAGGATGTGCTTCCCTTTGGGACCTGTGTAGTGAATCTAAGAAGTTTCTGTGAGGTCTTGAGAAGAATCATTTTGTATCAACAGGGGGAAGTCCACAGAGCTTCTGTTTTAAGACATTGCCTTCAATAGTTAAGCATTTCTTTTAAGCCTTACCATGCTGCTCTCATTTAGGCGTCCCATTTTCTTGGAAGGCAGTATGTTGCACAGACAATATGCGGAAGCCACATCAAAGATGATAGTGATCATGGCCAGGGGCATTTCAGGATTTGTGAATGAATAAAAGCTGCTTTTCAAAAAGCAAGCCTTTTTCCCCTCTATTGAGGTACTGCCACAGATTGAGAATAGCAACACTTTGTTTCCTCTCGCTGAAATTGTGGGATTCTGGTTGGGAGGTCAGTGTTGTGTATATGAAAAGAATCATTTGGCACCTTGCTTTTTGACCAGCTCTCTTCAAATTAGAGACTTTGTTTCTGAGAAATCTCTCACTATTCATAAGTAATGTCTTGCTTTGGGCTTTGAACCAAGTTACCATAATAATTTAATTTGTCATAAAAGCAAGAAACTTGTTGGAAAAGAGTGTGGGTGGTCATCATGAAATGAAGCACAGCAGTGGCCAAAGATGACAGCAGAGGAAAGCCTAGGGCCTCATAACTAAATAAAGGGAGAAAATTATTCTTAAGGTACAAATGAATCATCTTTAGGCCATGTCAAAACTAAGCTCATCCCCTGAATACCTTGAGACTCTCTATAGACAATCTAGGCCATGGGAACAGAGGATTTCATTGAATCTGTTGCTGCTTCAACTTCCTAAAGACCTTTGACATTTCTCAGATCCTTAAGAAGAAGATTTAGTGATGTAGCAATTAACATTAAGTGAGACCTTGACGTTTGTGCCAAGCTTTGAATGTGTCCCCAAAGTTCATGTGTTTGCAACTTAAAATGCCATTGTAACAGTATTAAGAAGTGGGGCATTTAAGAGGTGATTTGCCCACAAGGGTTCTGCCCTCATGAATGGATTAATTCTGTTATTGCAGGAGTAGGTTCCCTATTACAGAACTTTGGCCCCCATTTCGTCTCCCTGTCTCTTGTGTTCACTTTGCCTTCTGACATGAGATGACCCTACCAGATGCCAGCACCATGCTCTTGAACTTCCCAGCCTTCAGAACCATGAGCCAAACAAACTTCTGTCCTTTGTAAACTACCTAGTTTGTGGTATTCTGTTATAATAGCAGAAAACCAACTAACACAATATGGAATGTCCACCTTCTTTGAGGTAATGACTTTGTCATTCAGGCATAGCAATCCATTTCATGATAGTTTTCTCATTCTCGTCACCACCACTTTTAGTTTATAAAGAAACCAAAATTGGAAAAGTTTAAGTTACCTCCTAATGCAGCTACACTAATATTGTTAAAGTGAAACTTCAATACCCATCTTAGGAGTCCGAAGTCTCATATTCTTTATCCCTTACTGTGAAGCTTCTCTTGTGAGGTATTGAAGCATTTCATTACTAGACAGAACCTAGTGATAGCTCAACAATGTGGTCAATTCTAAAAAGACTGAAAAAAAAAACCACTAAGAAATTCTGTAGAAGTCTTTTTGACCTTTAAGCTCTATTAAAACCATAACTCTCTAATTTATTTTTAATGGATCAAACATCAAAATAATGAATTATACATTAGGAGAAGAGGTGAGTGGGTATAGATGGCTCATTTTAGTAGTCATACCATTCTTTGGAAATTATTAACCCATTTTATAGATGAGTAACCAGAAGCATGAGGTAAATAACTTATAAATAACTTAAGACAGGCCAACTCTCTTATTGACTGTTCAGTTCTCTCTCCCCTCTATTCTTACCATTCTTTCTTTTATCCATTATTGGTCGACCACCTATCATATGCCAGACCCTTGATCTCCAGTAGAAATGATGCAAGTTGCATATGTCATTTCAAACTTTCTAGTAGTCACATAACAAGTAAAAGAGAAAGAGCAGAAATTAATTTTAATAGTTAACCCAATATGTCCAAACTATCATCATTTCAATATATGTGTTACTTTACCTCCTTTTTTCTTACTAAGTCTTTGAAATTTAGTATGTGCTTCATACTTATAACATAATCCTAATTCAAACTAGTCACATTTCAAGTGTTCAATAGCTGTATGTGTTTAGTGGATATCTTATCAGGCTACTCAGGGCTAGATACTTGGAATACAGCACTGAGTAACAAAAACATGCCTCACCATTGTGAAATATAAGTCCAAAATCATATTGAAGGATCATGTCTGATGTGTTGTGGGAAGAATTGAGAGGCCAGGATGACTGGAGTAAACTAAGAAAGGGGTATACTGTGGTTAGAGAGGAAAAGAAGGTCAGGCAAGGTGGGCCCTAAACTGAATTTTACTGAGGGCTATGGGGAATCTCTGGAGAGTTTTAAATAGAGGAGTGAGAAAACACGACTTAAATAGGATTTCTCTGGGTGCTATATTGTGATAGGTTGTGGCTGGGGATTAGGGGAGAGTAGAAGTCAGAAGACATGTTAAGGTATAGCTGTAATGCTCCAAGTAGGGTAGGGTAATAGTGTGAAGTAGGGTAATAGTGTGAAGTAAGATAATAGTGTGAAACATGGTGGTTAGATCTGGTTGGGTTCTGGATAGATTTCATTTGATAGTAAAAATGTAGGCTATAATGTATAATAGAGTCTTCCATTTTATTGTTAAGGAAAAAAACTCCAAACCTATAAATAAAGCTAAGATAATGGCTTCGTTTTCTCATAAGGATTATTTGACCTTTTAAAAGAATGTACCATTGGTGGATGTTGCTGTATTCTAAAATTAAGGATACAATCTTTGTAAAGTTACATGATAACTTGTTGATCTGTGAGTGATAGAGACACAAAACCAATTTATTTAGTAGAAAAGAAACCCTAAAGAATATAATACATTACCCTGTGGAGCATTAGCTCCACAGCTTTGTATCTAATCTAAAAAACTAATTTAACAATCCTTTATTATATTGTTTATATCTATCCAGATGTGTAAATTCTCTTTGAACTGGTCCTACCATCCTGATGGTTTCCTCATTTTAAAAATGTGTTTGACAGTATCTTGATAAATCTATCTTCTAATTCATATGAGTTATGGTTTAATTTTTATTCAAAGTTATTTTTTAACACCAGTGACATCAACAATAGATTTCAATGGACTTCTGTATATGGTTCATAACACCAATGGCCTTTACTTTCATTTTCTTTCAAACTCAAGGTCTTCATGCTGTTAGTGAAAACTCCTGATTTCCCTCTTCTTCTCTCCCTCCTGAGGCTCCCACCTCTGAAATTGTTGTGCTTCAGATCCTGCCTTCCAACCCAGTTTCTCCTGACTTCACTTTTCTTTCTCACGAATCCTCAGGAGATATAACCCAGTCCGTCTTGCAGCTACATTCAGACTCTCGCATCCTTACTCCTTTCTACCTTTACTGCATGTTTCCTTCAAGGCCTTAATGACCAAGTCATTCAAATGTTGTCATCCTCTCTTCCAAATCCAAAGTCATGGGCCTGGTAGACTAGGGCAGCCATTTCTGTTCTTGTCTTTCTACTTCTGTTCTGGAGCCAACACCCATTACTGCCAGTGTACCACCACCTAATATGTGAATCTGTCCATATCTCTCCACTTCTCAAAACTCTTCAGTGGTCTTTAATTGGTCTCAAGGTCAAATGTAGATTCTTTGAAGGATAAGCAAAGTTTTTGTATAATGTCGCTATGACCAAACTCAAGTCTTGCCATTCTGTTTACTGGACAAGATGTCACAATAGCACTAAAGCATGTGAAGTTCATTATACAGGCCTTCCTTACTTAGCCTTTTGACATTGATTACATTGCTCCCTTTGCCTTGTATGCACATTCAACTTGATACTGGTGTCCCACCACGAGCAGTTTCCTGGTAAAAAGATGTCCTTCAACTTTTGTCTGAAAGGTTGTTTATGCCACCTGGGAGGTGTAAGTATCTGTCCCATATAATCCCATGGAATACTGTTTAATTTGCAAACCTTTTACAGCAATTATTATGCTGTATTTTATATAGGCATATATGTACCCTTCTAGACTTCATGGGGTTGTTTTAATCTCTTTCACTTTTAACATCTCATTAAAAAATGACAGGCACACCATATGCAAGCACTGAAAAAAATGTACTAAATTAAGAAACTAGATGGGAATAAAAGTGAATGAGCACAGGAAGTATAATTTTTGCTGTATAAAATACCACCACAAAACTTAATGACTTAAAATACCTTTTTAAATAGTTCATAATTCTAAGCAGTTCTGGTCTGGGCCAACTCCATGGATCTCTCTGGGGCTCTTTTATGTACCTCTGGTCGTCTGTTGAGTTAGCTGGTAGCCAGATGGTTTAGGATGGCTTTATTTCACATAGCATAGTTGGTAAAATAATACCTGGGTAGAGAATCCTTTCCTAAGAAGGTTTATCTCTATTATCTGTGGATTATTATTATCTAGTAGATCTTCCCCAGTTTTCACTGGGGAAATATGACCATTTTAGGGTTTAAAAGAGGAGCAAGAGAACAAGTTCATATGCCTAAATATTTTTACACCTCTGTTTGAATCCCATTTGGTAATATTCTATTTGCCAAAGTAAGTCACAGGGCCAAGCCAGAGGGCACAACCAACTGACCAGTGTTATGGCTATGAGAAGTTAAATTACTGCAGGCCTTCTCATACAAAAACTCATCTATTCACACATAAAATCATTTTTTTACCTATTAAATTTTACCTTTTGGAGCTAATTCACAAATAAAGTCTGATAGTCTCATTCTTCTGGTGCTGTTTATAAGAAAAGCATTGTTAACAGATATGATATCTAATATATGTACATTCATTTTTGCCATCTCAATATGTTTTCATTTTACCCTGCTTTTTTATTTTTAATCTTTTTCCACCTTTAAAAAAATGTATTGACTTGTACATATTTATCTTCTATTGGCCTGGGAAATACATACTTTATTTATACTATTTTAGAAGTTATCTTTAAAATTGTCACATATTAAATTGAAAAACAGTGCAAAATTTAAAAAAATCTCAACAATCCTCCAAAGAAATCAAAGCTGTTTATGACTATTTAACTCCCCAGACTTTTTATGTATTACATGTTATTGTTGCTTAATATTTTAGTTTTGTTTTATATTGCCAGATTTGTCATCTTTATTAGTTTTTATGTTTGGTTTATTCACCTACTTTTATTAAATTCTTTGCTCACTATTCTTTCATTTTTTTATTGCTTTTTTTTTTTTTTAATGACAGCTTTATTCAGATAGAATCACATAGGAAAACCCAGCTGTTCAGGAAGTTGAGACAGGAGGTATGTTTGAGGCCAGGAGTTTGAGACTGACCTCAAACATAGCAAGACTGTATCTCAAAAAAAAAAAAAAAAAAACTGGGCGTGGAGGTCTGAATTACTTGGGAGGCTAAGATGAGAGGATTTCTTGAGTCCAGGAGTTCAAGGCTGTAGTGAGCCAGAAATGATGCCACTGTGCTTCAACCTGAGTGATAGAGCAAGACTCTGAATCTAAAATTAAATACATAAATCATCACATACTGTAAATTGTACCCTTTAAAGTGCATAATTCAGTAACTTTTTAGCATATTCATACATATGTGCAATGATCACTGCTATTTAATTTTAGAATACTTTTGGAGAGAAAGTGGAGCAAGATGACCAAACAGAACACTCCACTGATCGTCCTCCCTAAAGGAACACCAAATTAAACAACTATCCACACAAGAGAAAGGACCTTCGTAAGAACCAAAAATTAGGTGCGTGATCACAGTACCTGGTGTTAAGTTGATATTACTAAAAGAGGCACTAAAGGGAGTAAGAAAGACAGTCTTGAATTGCTGACACCACTCCGCCGCATCCCCCCGCAGAGGCCACATGGCATGGGGAAAACATCTATGTGCTTCGGGGAGGGAGAACATAGTAATTGTGAGACTTTCATTAAAACTCAGTGCTGCCTTGTCACAGTGGAAAGCACCACCAGGCAGAACTCAGCCAGTGTCCACAAAGGTAGCATTTAGACAAGCGCTACCCAGAGGGGAATCATCTATCCCAGGAATCAGAATCTAAATTCTGGCAAGCCCCAGCCCTCTGCAGGCTGAAGTGCTCTGGGGTCCTAAATAAAATTGAAAGGCAGGCGAGGCCACAAGAACTACAATACCTGGGCAAGTGATGGTGCTTTACTGGGCTTGGAGTCAGTGCACTTGGAGTACAGGTGGTCCAGTGAGATGCCAGCCAGCATGGCCAAAGGAGTGCTTGTGCCACCCTCCCCCAGCCTCAGGTAGCACAGCTCACAGTTCTGGGAGGGACTCCTTCCCTCTGCCTGAGGAAAGGAGAGGGAAGATTAAAGAGTGCTTTGTCTTGCAACTTGGATATTAGTTCAGCCACAGAAGGATCAGACACCAGGCAGATTCTTGAGCCCCCATTTCAGGCCCTAGCTCCTGATGACATTTCTAGACACATCTTGGTCCAGAAAAGAACCCACTACTTTGAAGGGAAAAACCCAGTTCTATCAGGATTCATCACCTGTTGACGTAAGAGCCTTTGGGCCCTGAATAATCAGCAGTGGCAAGACTCAGAGATGTTCAGGCTTCACAGGTGACTCAACACATTCCCAGCTGTGGTGGCTAGGGGAGGAACTTCTGCTTGAGGGTTAAACAGAATTCTGAATTTTATAGAAATAGCTTTTTCCATATATTTTCTTTTCCTGTCTTTGGTGATGAGCTTAAGGAGAATTGGGAGTGTTTAAAAGGATGTCTAAATACATGGTTCTATATTTCTTTTATTTCTCCCTTGCTCTTTTTTTTTTTTTTTGGCAGCCTACAGAGGTAATACTCCAACTATAATTCTCCTTCAGCTGAATGATTCATGGCTTATATCTGGGCTCAAACTTACATATTATTTTCATCAAAGTGATTTACTGAATAGTTGCAGATAAGATGGTGGCAACAATTTCACTTTACATCCAGCTTGAGAAACCCAAAAAGTAGAATAAGGTTGATCTATTCAACCTTACATGATGATTCTTGTCACCTAATCAAATATGTACATTTCGTTCCAAATTATTTATTGATACTTGATTAGACAGTTTTATCAATGTTTTTCAGAAGCAAAAAATCAGTGTAATAGATGTACCAGCAATTGAATAATTTCATTTTAATACTTAATGTTGTGGTTTCTTATTTATCTGGTGGAAACACATCATAGAGTTACAATAAGGACATGGTAGTCACCTCTCGGAAGTAAACATCTTACACTTTAAGCCCTGTTACATATTCTTTCACTCAGTCTCTTTTATAAAATTTTAAATTTTTTTAAATTTTTTTGAGACAGTCTCACTCTGTCACCCAGGCTGGAGTGCAACGACACCATCTCAGCTCACTGCAACCTCCGCCTCCATGAGTTCAAGCAATTCTCCTGCCTCAGCCTCCTGAGTAGCTGGGATTATAGGCACACATCACCACACCCAACTAATTTTTGTATTTTTAGTAGTGATGGGGTTTCACCATATTGGTCAGGCTGGTCTCAAACTCCTGATCTCGTTATCTGCCCACCTCGGCCTCCCAAAGTGCTGGGATTACAGGCATGTGCCACTGCACCTGGCCTCACTCAGTCTCTTAACAATGTATTGCTGTTCAATCTCACACTTGGTCCTCTAGGCCAGAATATAAACATTTGGATGCTTAATCAGCATCACAAATTGGTGTCCCAAGCATTTGCCCTTGGTAGCTCAAGTCTTTTCTCAACTAATGTCACTGGCTTGTACAAAATCCTCCAAGGTCTTTTCACCTCCCATTGAGTTTCTAGGATAAAAGCCCAATTCCTAACAATGGTTGCAAATGCTTCAACATCTGGGCCCTGGATATGTCTCTTTGCTTTTGTTTGAAAATGCCAGCCACACTTCAGCTTCAGGGACTTGTATTGTGTCTTCCTTCTGCCGGAAAACTCTCCAGATACCTGAATGGCTCACCCACTAACCTCTTTTAAGTATTTGCTCAAATGTCACTTGCTGAATGAATTGCCCCTAAACTCTCCCTTTTCTCATTTCTGACTTATTTGTTTCTACATAGCATTTATGAAGCTCTGACATAATGTTCGTTTGTTTTAGTCTGTATCCCTGCCTCATTTTGCAAGGGCTATACGTGCAATCAGTCACAGCTGTATTTCTAATCATCAATCACAACAATGCCAATCAATGGACATTTGCTGAAAGAATCAATATTTCCACATCTAAGTTGTGAATATTTTCCATTGTAACAGGACAGTATTGTACTTTCTATTTACATTCCATACTCATCTAGAATCTCTGAGCTTTAGAAAACTGACTCTTGAGGGCTAAAAAGATGGTGACATTTACTCTTTATATTAAATCCTCACTCTCTCTGAATCCTTTATGAAGGATCATTGAAGAAATAATCCATATATGCTGCATCTTTATCTTCTTTGTAAATATATCTTCCTTGTATGTATATATTGTGTAGACATTACTGAAGCTCAGTCAAGTGAAATGGAATGAGCACTGGGCTCAGAGTGAGTAGTAAACAATTCTAGTTCTACCGTAAACACATGACCCTGTTTAGGTTACCAAAGATTACTATCAAGAAGGAGCTTAGACTTTGTAAAAACCTTTTTGTAGGTTAATGCATTAAATGAAACATTGTATGATTAAACACCTGTAGTCCCAGCTACTAGGGAGGCTGACGCATGAGAATTGCTTGAGCCCAGGAGTTCAAGACCAGTCTGAGGAAACACAGTGAGACCAATCTCAAAACAAAACAAAACAAAACAGTGTGATAAAACATAATTGCAGCTTATGTTAATATTACAAATTACTTCTAAAATGCTTTCACAAGCTTTATTTTGATTTACATGAAGGGCTTGAGAATCATCTTTAGCATTATGCTTTATTAGGACTTTTTCTAAGTTGGGTCTGCTAGCAACAAAGTCTCTTACTTTTGGTTTGGTCTTTTTTTTTTTTTTCTTTTTTTTTCGGCTGTTGTTTGTTTGGTTGTTTTAAATGTGACTGTCCCTATTTCACTTCCATTTAAAAAATAGCTTTGCTAGATGTAGAATTCTTTGTTGACATTTTTGTTTTCTCTGAGCAATTTGATTGTATTATTCCACTGTTTTCTGGTCTCCATTGTTTTTAATAAGAAGTAAATTGTTAATCTTATTTTGAGTTCTCTTGTAAGTGACCAGCCATTTCCCTCTTGTTGCTTTCAAGATTTTATTTTTGTCTTTGGCTTTCAGCATTTTTCCTATGATGCATTTCTTTAAGGATCTCTTGAAGTATGTCTAACTTGGAGCTCGTTGAGCTTCCCAGGATGCGTAGATTGATATTGCAATACATTTTGGAACTTTTCAGCCATTATTAAATATTTTTCTGCTCTTTTCTTCTCTCCTCTACCCTTGGTACTCCCATAATATGTATGTTGATGCACATAATGGTGTCTCACACTTCTCTGACAATCTGTTCATTTTTCTGTTTTTTTGTTTCTCCTTTGAATAACATAATCTTCATTAATCTGTTCTCAAGTTTGCTCATTCTTCAGCCAGTTCAAATCTATTATTGATTTCCTCTATTACTTTTCTTAATTCTATTTATTATATATTTTCAATGCCTGCTTTTCTTTCCAGTATATGGGTCATAATTTCTCATTTCTTTGCACATCTCATAATTTTTAATGAAAATTGGAAATTTTAGATAATATATTATGCAACTCCTGGGGCTAATTCTCTACTTCAGGGTCTGTTGTTGCTGTTTGTTTATTTCTTTAGTAACTGGCTAGATTATTTTAGTGAAATTGATTTCATCCTTCTCCAGCTTGCAAACTGTGTGATGCTTCTGATGTTAATCCTCAGGAGGTGCAGTCTTGGGAATGCCCATAGTCACCCTGGGGTGACAGTGGATTGGCTGGGTTCTTTGACTGTCTCTTTCCTGGATTACCCTAGGATGTTAAGCTCCACTAATTTACAGGTGATTACTGTCTTGTTTTAACAAAGCTTTGGGGATGTAAATTGCTCCAGGGACTTAGGCAATCTTATTTAACTTCTTTTGAAAGAATAGTTTCTGAGGTTAGTTTTTCAGGTGTTTTCTGACCCCTAAAACGCTCATTTCAACTGTCTCTTTCTCTAGTTATCTCTGGGAAACTAGCCAGTCTACAGTTTAGCCTATATGTCCATTAAATCTACAAATCTCTTCCCAATTGCCACTTCATACAAACTTTCTTGTGTTTGAGAGCTTTCTTAGGCTGGAACTTCTCTATACTCCATTGCAGTTTCTTTGGGAAGAGATTTAAAGCTTTCTGTTTTATGGCATATTTCTCACTCGAAGGGTAAAATATTAGAACCAAATTTTCTAGAGCTGGGGAAGCAGCAATGGCCCAGTGTCTACATTACAATCGCACTTTATGAGTTGAATCCTTGGTGGAGGGGGGCAGTAACTTCAGGTCTTCTTGGATTTTCCAGCAGGAAATCTTTGCCTTAAAAGTTCAAGAGCAGCACTTTGGGAGGCTGAGATGGGCAGAGCACAAGGTCAGGAGTTAGAGAACACCCTGGCCAACATGATGAAACCACATCTGTACTAATGATACAAAAAATTAGGAGGGCACGGTGGCACACACCTGTGATCCCAGCTACTTGGGAGGCTGAGGCAGGAGAATCCTTGAACCCAGGAGGCAGAGCTTTCAGAGAGCCGAGGTTGCACCATTGCGCTCCAGCCTGGGTGACAGAGCAAGACTCTGTCTCAAACAAAACTAAACTAAATACTAGAGAGCAAGGCTGATAAGGGTCCAAGTCTTTTTGATGGCATTAGCCTTAATAGAGGCACCATCCCATATGGGGGCTGGGGAAAAGATGGGAACTCTCACCTCTCAGCTGCGGTAGTGTTATCACCAGGTAGCTGGGGGAAGAATGAGAAATGCTAATGTCCTGCATTTCTCAGGAAAATAGACCTCTGACTATCGTCTGGAGGATGGAGGGAGGAAGCTCTGTTTCTTTGGATGCCCAAAGGTAGAGTGCAATTTCTATCCTGGTGAACTAGGAGGAGGTAGGGAAGGAGTGAGTCTTGGTTCAAATACCATAGACTCTCACTGCTCTTATCAATTGTTAGTAGTCTTTCTTGAATAAATGTTTATTTGATTGCTGTATGCCTTCAGGACCATTTCTAGAAACTTTAAAAGTTGGTTGACATTGGTTTTTGTAATTTGAATGGTCTCCCTGATGAGTTGGGCTACAGAATTCCTCCTGCTGTCATGCAAGATGTCACCTGCTATAATTACATTTTGAAAGCACAAAAATGATTTTCTTTAATTTATACTGGCACATAATTAATACAATTAAGGCCATATATTTAAATCTTTGAAAGCATATGGGATGTTGGGGTGCTTTTTCTATTATGTTTAATAAGAAAAAACTCACTGTGTGTCACAATAAACCTTTTTTATGTTTACATTATTTTCTTAAACATACATTTTGATAAAAGTTTTTGAATCCTGGGCACTGTTCAAGGTGCTTGGAAAACATATGCTTGTTTAAACTGTAGGTACCCTATGAGGTATACAGAGTTCGTGGTAAGGCTGACTTCAAAGATTCATCTTTAAGCCACTACACTACACTAAGTATGCATATGTTATTTCACATACAGAATGAATAGAAGGTGATAACTACTTTTCTAAAGTTATGACTCAGGCATAGGTAAGTACTTACCAAGTTGAGCATCCATGTTCCCAACTGTGAAATAACAAGAATACCTATTTAATTATACAGTTGGGCTGATTAAATGAGATCATGTGTATTAAGTACTTAATAAAATGCCTAGCAATTTCTATTGGTTATCTTATCTAACCTTTAAAATAATATTTTGCTATTTGTTTTTATTTATTTACTTTTTGGGTGAACATGACCATCATCTGTCCTTTCAGACTCAGAACCTAAAGGAAAGATGACTAGTCCCTGTACATCAGAGTGCCTTTTGGTGAATAAGGAACGTAGAAAAACACATAATGCCGACATATTGCAAGGGGAAAAAGAAATTTCTCATGTTGATCGTATAGAGACTGGAGTAAAAGAGTCCTGCTCCCTAGGTTTTGCTTTCATAGGATCCGTATTCTCGACTGTTGGCTACATTATCCTGTTGATTCCCAATGACCTGTTTTCTCTTGTCCAAAACACACAGGGATCTAGTTTGGTATTTCTATACTTGCAGTTTTTAGAGTGGTCTGTAAACCAGCAGCATCAACATCGCTTGAGAATTTGTTAGAAATACAAATATCTTATGGCAGAAATTCCAGCAAGTTGGCAAATCCTTTAACGTATCTTTCGTAGTTATGACTAAGTCTACAGTTTGAGAATCCATTATCTTAAACAATTAACACTGTTTCTACCAGGCAGAGCTGTTTATTAATAAATTATTGGAAGGGGACTTTGGGGACCACCTACGCATCAAATACCCACTTATGGCCATGGGAATTGGTTGCTGCTGCTGCTGTGGTGAAAAATGAGCTAATTCATCAGTGCCAGAATTCCAACAGAATTAAATCAGATGACTTGTTTCCAGCCCAAATAACAAGACACGTTATCATCCAGCATTTAAGAGTCAACGATTATCCTGTACTGTAGATTCCAGACTTACAAGCTTTCTTATTGTTCTTGAAATAGCTTTGTTAGCTACTGACCTTAGATTTGGCTCAGGCTGTTCCCTTGGTGTAAAAATCTGTTTCTTCCTCTCTTTACCTAATTAGCACTGACTTTGTCTTCAGATCTCAACGTGAGCTTCAATTCCATGAGTGTGGCATTTTCTGAATCCATATTTGAAATTAGGTTTTCCCTTCTTCCCTCCCTTTCTTCCCTTTTTCCTCTATTCTCCTCTTTCCCCTTCCTTCTTCCCTCTCTCCTTCCCTCCCTCCTTCCCTCCTCCCTCCCTCCTTTCCTTCTTTTCTTCCTTCTTTCCTTTCATCCATCCATCCATCTCACAGAATTCCTATTGAAGTTTGCAATTATGCTTTCCTTTATAAAGTATTTGGGTTCAATTCCGTCTCCCTTGAAGGACTGTAAATTCCATGAGGACAAAGAGTGAACATGTTTTGTTCACAAATGCACCCTCAATTGGGACCATTAACAAATATTTATAGATACATAAATGAAGGCAAAGTTCCAGGTTATCAGTATTTTATAATATCTAGTTGTTTTTCCATGCCCATATAAATAATATAATTTAGTTTATGATATTTCAATTTGGAAAAAAATGTTCATTGATCTCTTACCATGTTCCTGGCATTCTTTTAGTGCTGGAGTGGAGCAGCAAATAAAACAACAAAATTCCAGCTTTAATCAAAGAATTGTCAGCAAAGCTAGGAAACTACATTGCTGAAAATCCCACTTGTAACTTTTATAGCAGAATTTTGATACTTTTAATGATAAATGAAGTTAAAGAAACTATAATCCGCTGTGTAGAACTGTAGAAATTATGGCAGTTCTTTAATTTAGAATGTCTTGTTGCAAAAATTATTCTGAAGCAAACAAAGGGACTTTAAAAAGTATTCTCAAATGATAACAGTGGACCTCAGTAGAAACTCTAGATTTATATTTCAAAATAAATAGTAATATTATGATTGATATTAATAATAATATGAATAATAGGTCAGAACAGTGGGATGCTATTGCTAGATAGGCTGTTACAAAAGAGTTAAAAGTTAATGGGAATGTCTTTGATTCAGTTAGCAAATTTAATATTTCTTTTTTAGTATTGCTATAAAACATTGGTACATAGGATGTATGATATAGTTTGGCTGTGTTCCCAATTACATCTCATCTTGAATTGTATCTCCTACAATTCCCATATGTCATGGAAGGGACCCAGTGGAAGGTGATTGAATCATAGGGGCTGGTCTTTCTTATGCTGTCCTCGCAGTAGTGAATAAGTCTCACAAGATCTGATGGTTTTATAAAGAGGTGATCCTCTGCACAACCTCTCTCTCCTTTTGCCTGCTGCCATCTGTGTAAGACATGACTTGCTCCTCCTTGCCTTCCACTATGATTATGAGGCCTCCCCAGCCATGTGGAACTACAGTTCCATTAAAACTGTAGTTTCTATTCAAACTCTTTCTTTTGTAAATTGGGCATTCTCAGGTATGTCTTTATCAGCAGTGTGAGAAGAGACTAATACAGCTTACCTCTAATATTTTGACACATGCATAGAATGTATAACAATCAAGTCAGTATTTATGATATTTATTACAAGGGATTTTTTTTTCTATATGTTGAAAACATTTCACATCTTCTTTTCTAACTGTTTTGCAATACACAATACATTGTTGTTAATTAGAGTAACCCTACCCTGCACATTAAACTTATTTCTTCTAACCATATGTTTGTACTCATCACACAACCTCTCTTTATCCTTCCACCCACACACCCTTTTCAGTCTTTGGTCCTATCATTCTACTTTCTACCTACATAAGATTAACTTTTTTAGCTCCTAAATATAAGTGAGAAGATGTGATAAATTTGTCTTTCTGGCTGAGTTTGGTGAGTCATGCCTGTAATCCCAGCACTTTGGGAGGCCTAGGTGAGAGGATAGCCTGAGCTTAGAATTTCAAGAACAGCCTGGGCAATATGGTAAGACCCTCTCTCTACTAAAGATACAAAAAAAAAAAAAAAAAAGGCTGGGTGAGGTGGTGCTTGCTCTTAGTCCCACCTATTCATGGAAACTGAGGCATGAGAATCACTTGAGTCTAGGAGGTGGAGGTTGTAGTGAGCTGAGATAGGGCCACTTCACTCCAGCCTGGGCAAGAGTGAGACTCTGTCTCAATAAAATAAATAAATAATCTTTCTATGCCTAGCTTGTTTCACTTACTGTCCAATTCCATCCATGTTGCTGCACATGACAGAATTTCATTCTTTTTATGGCTGAATAGTATTTCTTTTTATATCTATACTTTATCTGTTCATCCATTGATGGACATTAGGTTGATTCCATATCTTTGCTACTGTGAATGGTGCTGCAATAAACATGGGGGTGCAGGTATCCCTTTGATATACTGATTTATTTCCTTTGGATAAATACTCGGTCATGAGATTAATCATATGATAGTTCAAGTTTTATTTTTTTTGAGAAATCTTCACACTGTTTTTCATAGTTAGCTATAATAATTTACATTTCCACTAACAGTTTATGATAGTTCCTTGTTCTCTGTATCTTTTCTAACAGTTGTCCTTTTTTTTTTTTTTGTCTTTTTGATAATAGCTATTCTAAGTGGGTAATGTAACATCTCACTGTGGTTTTGATTTGCATTTTACTGATGTTTACTGTTTTTGATCATTTTTCATATTTTTGTTGGCTATTTGCATGTCTTCTTCAATAAATATCTAGTCAAAGCATTTGAAACTTTTTAACAAGATTGTTTACTATTTATTCATTTAGCTGTAGAGTTACTTGAGTTCTTTGTATTTTCTGGTTATTAGTCGTATGTTGGATGAATAGTTTGCAAGTGTTTTCTTCCGTTAACTATTTTCTCTCTTCACTTTGTTGTTTCCTTTGTTGTGCAAGTTTTTAGTTTAATAGTATCCCATTTGTCTATTTTTAGTTTTGTTGTCTGTGCTTTTGAGCTGTTTACCATAAAATACTTGCTTATACTGATGGTTGGAAGGGTTTCCCGTGCGTGTGTGTGTGTGTGTGTGTGTGTGTGTGTGTGTGTGTGTGTTTTGACACGGAGTCTCACTTATCACCAGGCTGGAGTGCAGTGGTGTGATCTTGGCTCACTGCAACCTCCACCTCCCAGGTTCAAGCGATTTTCGTGCTTCAGTATCCCAAATAGCTGGGACTACAGGCACGCACCACCATGCCTAGCTAACTTTTGTATTTTTAGTAGAGATGGGTTTTCACCATGTTGGCCAGATGGTCTTGATCTCTTGACCTCGTGATCCACCCACTTTGGCCTCCCAAAGTGCTGGATTACAGACGTGAGCCACTGCACCCAGCCCCATCCCTATGTTTTCTTCTAGCAATTACGTAATTTCAGGTCTTACATTTAATTCTTTAATCCATTTTGAGTGTTTTTTAAAAATATATGTCAAGAGATAAGGTTCTAGTTTCATTATTCTGCAGATGGATATCTAGTTTTCTCAGCAGCATTTATTAAAGAGGGATCTTTTCTCCAAATGTACGTTCTTGGTACTTTGCTTGCAAATTGGTGGACTATAAATATGTACATTTATTCATGAATTCTCTACTCTGTTCCCTTAGTCTACATGTCTGATTTTATACCAATGCTGTTAATATAGCTTTTTAATATATTTTAAAGTGTTGCATCTAACTTTGTTCTTTTGGCTCAGGATTCCTTTGGCTATTTAGGTTCTTTTTTTTTTTCCTGTAGTGTTCTATACAATTTCAGAATTTTATCAAAGGTTTTTTCTGTGTCTGTTGAAGTGATCATATGGTTTCTGTCTTGTTCAAATGTTTAGTTGCTTTGTGGTATCTCATAGGTCATGGAGATTTTCTTCATTTCTTTTTTAGTCTTTTTTTTTTTTTGTCTGCCTGTTATTTTAAAGGGCCCTGTGAGAAATGTCATTGGTATTTTGATAAGAATTGCAGTGAACCTATGTATTACTTTGGATAATATGGTTACTTTAAGCATATTAATTTTTCCAGTTTATGAACAAAGGAAGTGTTTTCATTTGTTTGTTTCCTATTAAATCTATTTCATCAATGGTTTTTAGATTTTCTTGTTGAGATAATTCACCTTCTTGGTTAAATTTATTTCTAGGTATTTTATTTTTGGGGGTAACTATTGTAAATGGAATTACCTTCTTGATTTATTTCTCCAGTGGTTCATTATTAAGGTACAGAAATACTACTGGTTTTTGTATATTGATTTTGTATTGTGCAACTTTACTGAATTTATTTATTAGATCCAGGATGTTTCTGATAGAGTCTTTAGGTTTTTCTAAATATAATTTACTCTCATCTGCAAATAGGAACAGTTTGACTTTCTGTTTTGCAATTTGAATGTCTTTTTTCTTTCTTTTCCTAATTACTTTGGCTAGGTCTTCTATGTGGAATAGAAGTAGTAAAAGTGGGCAAACTTGTCTTGTTCCAGTTCTTAGAGAAAAGGCTTCCAGCTTTTCCTTATTCAGTATAATGTTAGTTGTGGGTCTATCATATATGGCCTTTATTATACTGAGGTATGTGTCTTTTATGCTTAGTTTGTTGAGAGTTTTTATCATGAAGGAATGTTGAATTTTACCAAATGCTTTTTCTGTGTCTATTGAGATGATGGTTTTTTTGTCTGATTCAAACATTTGGTTGCTTTATAGTGTCTCATAGGTCAAGGAGATTTTATTTATTTCTTTTTAGTCTTTTTTCTTTTATTGTCTGACTGTTATTTTAAAAGTCTGTGTCTTCAAGTTATATATATATATTTTTTTCTTCTGCTTGAGCTAGTCTATTATCGAAGTTCTTGGTTGCACTTTTTATTTCATTTATTAAATTCTTCAGTTCCAGGATTTCTGTTGTTTGTTTGTTTTGCATGATGTATCTCTCCATGGTGAATTCCTTACTTATATCATCAATTGTTTTTCTAATTTCTTTGTTCTATTCATCTGTGTCTCCTTGTATCTCACTATGCTTCTTTATTAACATTATTTTAAATTTTTTTCAGACATGTCATAGTTTGTAGTTGACATTTGTTGCTGGAGAATTAATGTGTTTCTTTAGAGATATTATATTGCTTTTTCATGTTTCTGTGTCCTCACATTGGTATCTGCAAATTAAAGTGCAACTGTCACCTTCAAGTTTTTGGATTTATTTTTGTAAGGGAAGACTTTTTCTTGAAGTCATATCCAAGGTATTTGTTCAGTGTGGCACTTTAGCTTTGATTCTGCATACATGCAATAGTGTATCTCTATATGATTTCTTTGACTGTAAACAGTGACAGTACTGTCTGTGTTTTCCTCAGTGGCTTAGGGTGAGTTTATGAATGAAGGTTGTGACAAGGCTTTGCTGGGGACAAAGTTACCAGGTGGACCAGACTTCTAGCCCCAGTGGTGGCAGTAGCAGGCTGAGAGAGCCTGTCTTCAAGCTCCTGGGCAGCATATAGAGACACCAGTGTTGGTAGGTTCAATTTTGCCTCCAAGTGGCTCACCAGGAGTGGTGGACCAGGCTGGTTAGTATATCCTTGCACCCCTGGGCAAGGTGCATTATGTGGGCAAAGGCAGGAATGATGTTGGTCTCCCAGGTAGCAGGCACAGATTGTAGCAGTGGCTGTAATGGGCTGAGCAGGCCAGTCCCAGTACCCCAGGTGGTGCTTATGGTAGGTACCCACAGTGGTGGTGGTTGCAGGTCAGTAGGCTTGTCTTCAGGCTTGTTGGAGGAATACACAGATGTCAGCTGAGGTGGAGATGGTGAGGCCTCCAGAAGATGTGCTTTGGTGCTAGAAACAGGTGTTCTAGGCCTCTTGTGAGGCTTCCTGGTAGTCCATTTGTACTGCTAGGGTAGCAGATGGGGTAGAACAATCCTCAGGTCTCTGGTGGCATGCTTTGGAGAGTGGGTAATGCAGCTGGCAAAGCAATTATCTGCTCTTTAGGAGGTAAGCTGAGCTGAGTTGCTGATATCATGGGCCAATGCACATATATATAATTTACAGAGTTACACTGACTTTAATTAACAATGTAGAATGAGATTATCCTAGAATTGTTTATCCTAGATTTGTTTAACAGATTATCCTAGAATTGTTTCCTTTAGTTCTGTTGCAGATTGCTTAGGTATTAGCTTCCGTGGGTTGAGTCAAAGATAAGAAAAACTGCTTAGAGAAATACTAGGTCCACCGTTTTCCATATGACTGTGCTTGGTCAGCTATGATTACTCCTAAGTCTATGCAACAGCAGTTCACAGTTCCTAGCATGAAGCACCAACAGAAATGCAGCCCTTTATTAGCTGAAGCTTCTTGCAACTCATTGGCTTTTTTTCCTCTTCCCTTCTTCTATTTGCAAGTGATTTATTGTTCTTAATTAGTTCAGATATATTAGGTGGCATGCTGGTTTTGCCAAGTAAGAGGAATTGTCCAAATCAATGAATGACTTTTTCCTCATTAATACTAAATATATGCGTATTTTTTGAGACAGAGTCTCACTCTGTTAGCCAGGCTGGAGTGTGGTGTCTCAATCAGAGCTCACTGCAACCTCAACCTCACAGGCTCATGCAATCCTCTGATCTCAGCCTTCAGAGTAGCTGGAAATACAGGTGTGTGCCACCATGCTCAGATAACTTATTTTTTATTTTTCGTAGAGCTGAGGCATCACTCTGTTGCCTAGGCAGATCCTGAAATCCTGGCCCCAAGTGATCTTCCCACTTTTGTCTCCCAAAGTACTGGGATTACTGGCATGAGCCACCACATCTGGCCCTTAAAAAGACTATTTGCAAAATATCAGGGTTATTTTATTTTTCCCAAGTGAGAGCCAGTTTTGGTTTTTTAAACTTGTGGTATTGGAGAGTTGGCACTGTTGGTTTGTTAGTGGTTGGTTGTTAACTAAGTTGGATATAGCCACAAGAAAGATAAAAGGGAGAAGTGATGGTAAGACAGAAAGAAGGAAGGGAGGAAGCAAGGTGGGGAAGGCAGGGAGAGAATGAAGGAGGGAAAACAAGAGAAAGAGAAAGGGAGATAAAGAGGGGGAGTGAGAGAGAGAGAAAGAAGCGGAAACCCCTGCCCACACTCCTGTCAGACCAAGCCCTTTAGGGATATTTTGTAAGCTTTAATGTGCAACCTCCTTTTACTGTAACTCTTTTTTTTTTTTTTTTTTCATTACAAATAAAAACCTGGTATGTCTTTGAAGTTTTAACTGCATCAAAGAGTTGCTCCCATTAATTTAAAATTACTTTTTCTAAAAGCCTGTCTACCGTTAGCAATTCATGAAAAGGATGCCCTGTTTTCTGTCTCCTGAGTTCTCAAAGCAGAACCTCTTAATTGATCTTTCTGCATTTTTGCATCAAATAATACTGAGCAGAAAAAAAATGTCCTTTAACTCATAAAGTGGCCATGTCTATGAGACACCCTTGAGGCAGACAGAACTAAAGAAAGGAATCTGGCCACACTCCAGGTTCTGGATTTAGAAGAAAACTGGAAATTGAGAAAATGAATTTATATTTGAAACCAACAAATACTAACTCTTGATTGATTTCTATGGCAGTCAGAGTTACAGCAAAATATTTTTAAAAATAAACTAGCATTTATAAAGTCTTTAAAAATGTGAATGTGAAATAGTATATTAATTGTTAGGCTTGCATGTTTAGAGTTGAAAAACATCTTAATTTTATTCCCTTTTTCTAAGTCCACACTTCATTTATTAAATAGATTAATTTGTTTCATGTTTTTTATGTTCTTCCCACGTAAAATGCTCATAATCTGTTTGTATTATATCCTTTACATTGAGAAGTTTTATAAATATTTTAATTTTATTCTCCCATCAGCATGTCTTGTTTTCCTTGTATAAATCAAAGAAGTGGACATGAACAGCCTAAAAATTATCTTATTGTTGAAGACTATATGGAAATAGTTTATTTTGGAGAAAAAAAATCAACACATTTTTCAAAAAATAACCAATTAAATTATATTATTTAGGTCTGACTTTTTATTTAGTAAAATTAACTTAAAAAAAAAATACTTTGGTTGCCTAGAAAGTTGAATAAATTAAATGAAATTTAATTAATTGAATTAAATCGAATTAAATACATTATTTTAATTTTTTAACATCTTCAATTTTCCAAAATGTTTTGGATCACTTGTTTTATTCTTTTACAAAATAAGAAATGAAGATTAAGCATGGTGATGCTACATATCAGGAAATTATATTCCTAAATGTTGCCTTCTTGGTAATACTTGGCAAAATTCCATGAATAACAGCTCTAAGAGAATAAATATTCCCCAATCAATAATTGAGGATTCAGTGATAAACAAAATTTGTTCTATGTTATTAGAGCAGCCTGCCTATACTAAGCCCAAAGTAACCACTTAATCTTTTTTTTTTTTTTTGAGATGGCGTTTCGCTCTTGTTACCCAGGCTGGAGTGCAATGGCACTATCTCGGCTCAGCACAACCTCCGCCTCCTGGGCTCAGGCAATTCTCCTGCCTCAGCCTCCTAAGTAGCTGGGATTACAGGCACGTGCCACCACACCCAGCTTGTTTTTTTTTTTTTTTTTTTTTTTTTTGTATTTTTAGTAGAGACGGGGTTTCACCATGTTTACCAGGATGGTCTCGATCTCTCGGCCTCGTGATCCACCCGCCTCGACCTCCCAAAGTGCTGGGATTACAGGCTTGAGCCACCGCGCCCGGCTTTTTACCACTTAATCTTTTAAAACAAGGGTTATAAAATTATAACTAGTTAGGCTAGCATGTGGCTTCTTGCCAACAAATGCCAATAGAAAAGTTATCCAAATAATTGAATTAGTGACAATCCATCTCTAATAGATTCCATCTCTAACATTCAAATATTGATGTCTTCATCCAACATGAAGTGACACAAATCATATCTGGTCTTTCTTGTGTGAAATCTGACAATAAACCTCTCCTGATATTATCTAACTGAGGTGATGCATTATAATGACACCCAGGAGACCACATGGCAAGTGCTAGGAAAGGAAGCACAGTGTTTTGAAACTGCCAGAACCGTGTGGATTATTCTGTTCAAATGTCTCCTCTTATTTATTTGTTTTTAAGATGGAGTGTCACTCTGTCACCCACAGTGGAGTGCAGTGATGCGATCATGGCTCACCATAGCCTCCACTGCCTCCAGGGCTCAAGGGATCAGCCTTGAGCCTCCCACCTCAGCCTCCCAAGTAGCTGGGACCACAGTCACATGCTTACATGCCCAGCTAATTTTTCCTATTTTTGGTAGAGACAGGGGTTCTCCATGTTGCCCAGGCTGGTATCAAACTTCTGAGCTCAAGTGATCTGCCTACCTCCATCTCCCAAAGTGCTGGAATTACAGACATGAGCCACCCTGCCTGTCCCATATGTCTCATTTTAGAGACAACAAAGTTAAGGGCCACGGGGCTAAATTTGAGCATAAATTGATCAAGAATAGTACCTGGCTAAGGTTGGAAACTATATGTCAGCCTCTGATTGGATGAAAATAGGCATGAAGGACAACAAGAACTTAAGGGCTCCAGAAGAATTCTGACCCCAGAAACAGCAAGGGGACAAGAAGCCAATAGTGAATGTGCCTAGGGAACCTTGCTGACAATATTGTATGTATCCCTCTTAGCCTGTGAAATTTGGTTCATTTTGAAGGTTCATGTGTTAGTGTTATGGAGATTATTCTGCTGGCTCTAAATAAGCCATAGGAGAGCTAAGACACACCAGCTCTCCTGATGTGGGTTAGCAATGTGATGCTTATTTTTCCAGCCAGCTTATTGATACCTTCTATCACGGGAAAAGCCTTCCTTGCTGCCCTACCTGACCTACATAAAGCAATGGAAATAATTCATTAGGAACAAAAAGACCTTAAACCCATCTGTATTCAGCAAAAACTTATACTGAAGGTGAGTGCATATCTAACAGAAGAGGTTTAATATGCTGGTTAAGAGCATAAAATGTTGGGACAGAGCTTCAGGGTTTAAATCACAACTCTGCCTCTAGCAGTTTGATGTTTGGCAAGTTGTCTAACCTAGCTCTGATTCTTTAAACTCATCTGTAACATGGAAGTAAGTAATAATAGGGCTGTGATGAGTGCTAAATAAGTCAACACATATAAAATGCTTACAATAGTGCCAGTACACATAAGTATTTCCTATGTGATTTTTCTGGAATGTGTTTTAATTCCAGATTTTTATCTAAGAAACTTTTTCTATCTGGCTTTATAACTACATAAACAAAAGTTTGAACAGGCAGCTCAGTAAATAATTTTGTAATAGTTAATATGGGAAAAATTATTTGGCTTATAATAAAAATCAAATGAATCCAAATGTAAATTTTGGGGTTGTTAAGGCATAGTGGAGTCCTCCTGGCTCCAAACATAAACAGACTAGGCTTTGTTTAAGAATTTGAAAACCCTGAAAATAAGGAAATGTGAAAATTAGCATCTTTACACACCTATTGCATGCTACCAACTATTTTAAGTACTTGAAAATCAGAACCAATAAACAACTTGAGTGCACTTTATGAATATAACGATGAGTGAAGAAAATCAAGTTGTAAAGTATTACGTTCCGTACTCCTCCACTTAAAGTTAAAAATAGGCAAAATTAATACTTTTTATAGTTGTATACCAAATTGCTAAAATACATCTTTTAATAGTCTATGAAAGTGATTATCATAAAAAGTACTATAGTGGTTATTTAAGGAGATGAGGGAAAGGGTGTGTCATGAAGAAGGAATAAATTAGGAGCAAGAGTTCAGAATTTCTGGCAAGATTTAATTTGTCATCTTTGGTCATGGCTAAATGTATATTTGCTTTGTGATTATGTAATATGCTCTACATTTACATTTTTTCTCTTTTGTAATGTTGTAATATCACATTTTAGAATAAAAAGTAAACACAATGACATCAAACACTTAAGAGACAAACATTTGCAACATTGCCACTATTTCCAGAGACTTTATTCTGCCTTGTTAGAAATGCTAAAGCTTTGCTAATGAAGTCTGATTCAACCTGAATATCAAATCCCCATCTCAGCTACAAATGCCTCACACCACAGGCAATTTGTAGACAAGACATACATAGCAAATTGGTCCTCAGCAGATATGCCTGACAACAAGTTTAATGAAGATGGCAATGTTTCAATACTAAATGAGGAATGAAACTCGTTGGGATAATGGTGTCTTATAAAGAAGAATGATACACAAAGGATTTCATCATCCTTGTCATGTCTTACCAAAATAATTTCTGCCTTTTAAACTAAGCAATTGACTTGGAAACAATGTTTCAACTTGTGGGCTTACATTAATAGAAGCCAGCATAATAGTGAGATAGAACATGTTAGTGGTGAGTCAAAAAGTGAAACTGGTTTTGCAAATTCTGCCTCATCTCAGTGGCAAATAATTAACTTATAATGAAAACTGAAATCAATTATATTCAATCTAAGGTGAAGCTGAAGGTCAATTATTCAAGACGTCAACTAACTCGAAAAATGTTTATGGATTTCATGAACTACTGATTTTTACACAGGGTCAAAGATGCTCATGAGTTATTAATTGAGTATTAAATTATATTTATCAGTTCTCAAAATTCCCAATAATTGTGGATGAAATTTATAATTGAGTGCCAGGTTGTATTTTCTACAAATGGCTAGAACACTAGTTCTATCCATGCATGCTCTTTTAGAACCTTGTCTTTGTTCCATCATGAATTAGAACCTGTTTCTTTTCACGTGAAACTAAGTGGACTTACGACTAATTTGTAATCAATAAAAGGTAATATATATTATGCTGTATGATTTTTGAGGCTAGACAATAAAAGATAATGTCTCTTTTCTTATTTGCTGGAATACTCATTCCTGAAGTTTTCAGAGGCTAGAGAAATCATTCTATAGCCCGGAGGGTGCCATGTTGTGAGGAAGCCCAAACTAACTCATATACAAAGGCACAAGAGTATACAAAGAAAATGAGATGCTCAGGCAACTGCCAGGTACTTTAGTCCTCCAAATTTAAATGCTCCATCCATAGCTACCATCTGACAATAACTTTTTTTTTCTGTGTGCGGCAGGGGCTTGCTTTGTCACCCAGGCTGGAGTGCAGTGGTATGATCATGGCTCACTACAGCCTCAATCTCCCAGACTCTAGCAACCCTCTTGCCTCAGACTCCCAGTAGCTGGGACCATGGGTACTTGGCACTAAACCACGCTATTATTTTAGCAACGGGGCCTAGCTTTGTTGCCCAGGCTGGTCTTGAATTCCTGACCTCAAGCAATCTTCCCGCCTCAGCCTCCCAAAATTATAGGCTGGGATTATAGGCATGTGCTACCATGCTTGGCTTACTTTCTGTTTCTACAAAAAAATAAAATAATTAGCTGGGTGTGGTGGCATGTGCTTGTGATCTCAGCTATATGAGAGGCTGAGACAAGAGGATCCCTTGATCCTGGGAGGTAGAGTCTGTAGTGAGCTGTGATCGCATCACTGAACTCCAATTTTTTTCAAAGAACAACGCTTTCGTTTGATTTTTTTTCCTGTTTTTGATTTGTTTGTTAGTTTTCAATTTTACTCATTTTGTTATTTTCTTTGTTATTTCCTCCCTTCCTTCTTTGAGTTTACTGTGCTCTCATATGGCTAAGAAGAAGGAACATTGGAAGGGAAAAATGATAAACGCATCCTCAGTTTGGTGGTATTTTAAATTCTAGTATTCTTTTCTCATCTGCCTGCTACTGTTTATCCTTCAAAGTTCTCAAATACCTGGTCTGTGTATTCTCAGAGTTCTTGGTTGAGTTCAATAAGAGATACAAGTAGATTTTATTTGCTACTCAAACATCCTAAGTGGTGTTTCTGTTCATGATGTTATTTTCTAAATATTGAATAAACTAAGCCAAGTCACTGGGTACCTGAATTCACAGGTAGGAACATTCCAAGAAAGATAGTAAATATTAAAACTACTTGCATTGTGTACTTAACAGTTCAGTTCTAGACTCGGATAACTCCAAATAGGACTTTTATCTGTTTAAATATTTTACAAGATAATAAAAAATTATGAGAAAGTAGAACAATTTTTATCATGTATTTCCTTACGAAATTATTGTGAAAACTGACAGTACCCCAATAGATTCTAAAAATCTCCCCTGTAGAGTAGTATTGGCCCACTGAAAAGCCCTGCTCTGTATCACTGCTGTCTAGAACTGTCTACAGTGATGGAGATGTTCTGTTTCTGTACCATCCAATAATACAGTAGCCACTAGCCACATTTTGCTAATGATTACTTGAGATCTGACTAGCACACCTGAAGGACTAAATTTTTAATTTAATTTTAATTAATTTAAATAGCCATATTTGGTTGGTGGCTTTTGTAACTGATAGCATATTTAGAGCTATGAGGTGATATGTTTGAATGGCAGGCAGAGGAAATAGCTATAGCAGATATAGGCAGAACATGGATTTTGGATACAAAAAGTTCTAACTTGAGATCCTGGCATTGGCAATTCCAAGCTAATAAAGGTGAAAATAAATTGTGGAAATGCTAAACTATCTTACAATTGTGAGCCGTGAGAAAAGGCCTTCTAAATTCTGTATTTTTGTAATGTATCATTGACCTTAAACACAGGACTGTAACTTTGTCTTAATTAATTAGTATATTATTTTGCTGAGCACATCATTCATATCTGTTAATATAATTTTGAATCTTGAATATGTCCTCCAAAGAATTAGTTATTCTTCTAGTTTTGTGTCAGGCATAAACTTAATAATTTCATTACTTAATGCTTTTATTCAAGAAGGTTATAAGTTTCTTGAATGATAAACAGACAGGAGTATATCCTTTTGTAATAACATTAGAAGTCTTCTTTCAGGAGGGCCTTGTTCTCTTGGACAATCCCAGATCTTCCATTTTTCATCTTGTCCTCAAGGATTTCGAAAAATTTGTTATTGAATCCCTTGTTGAAATAAAAATACACTAGTCTAGACATAGGCTACTACTTCTGTTTCAAAAGAGAAATGAGATCTATATGGTAGGATTCATACCAAAGAGGTAAATAGTATCCCAGTTTTATAAATGAGGAAACTGAGACAACAAGATTATTTTGTCTACTTAAGATAAAATAGCTAGGAAGTAATGGAACAGGATATAAAAATCACGAACACCTGACTCCAAAACCTGTGACATGTCTGTGATAGGCAGCCTTTAACATGGCCCCCAGTGATCCCTGGTGCCAATTAAGGAATAATACCTTCTGGTATTCACAATCTTGTGGGATCCCCTGTGCTTGAGTGACTTGCATCCAAACAATAGAAGACCATAACATAGTAAGTTTAGATGCAGCTATGCAAAGATGCTTAGTCTAATTTGACACATGAAAGACACTGAAGTTCACAGAATTGTCAGAATTTACTCTTGTAATTAATTATACCAAGTAGCTGAATTGGAATCAAATCTATATTTTTACTTTTAGATTTTGAGTTATAAAATAAAATATAAAAAGCCACCCAAACAAATAAATTAACAAATTATTAGGTGAATAGCTCTGCATTCTTCACCTAGGTAAAAAGATGGAACATTGCCCTTCATCTCAGAAGTCTTTTCCATGCATTCCTTCCTCAAATCATCATTGCTCTGCTAACTTTTGTTTTTTTGGGGATGGAGTCTTGCTCTGTCTCTCAGGCTGGAGTGCAGTGGCACAATCTGGGCCACTATTACTTATAAGTGTTCTTATATGTATTTAACTTATTTATGTAGATATTTAATTTGATTTATTTATGCATGATATATTTTTATTATGGCATTTCATTTGCATATGATTTATGTGTATTAAATTGACTTTTTCTACTTTACTTATAAGTGTAAGAGCATGTTACAAATGGCATATGTAGTATGATACTATTTTTGCTAAAATTATATATATTTAAAGATGAGACAAAATATGAGAAAATAATAATGGTTTACTTGCATAAAATCATTTGTTTCTTTTTTTTTTTTTTTTTTTTTTTTTGAGACGGAGTTTCGCTCTTGTTGCCCAGGCTGGAGTGCAATGGCGCGATCTCGGCTCACCGCAACCTCCGCCTCCTGGGTTCAGGCAATTCTCCTGCCTCAGCCTCCTGAGTAGCTGGGATTACAGGCATGTGCCACCACGCCCAGCTAATTTTTTGTATTTTTAGTAGAGACGGGGTTTCACCATGTTGACCAGGATGGTCTCGATCTCTCGACCTCGTGATCCACCCGCCTCGGCCTCCCAAAGTGCTGGGATTACAGGCTTGAGCCACCGCGCCCGGCTCTCATTTGTTTCTTTAACTTTTTTTTTTCGAGACAGAGAGAGTCTCACTCTGTTGCCAGGCTGGAGTGTAGTGGTGTGATCTCACCTAACTGCAACCTCCGCCTCCTGGGTTCAAGCAATTCTGCCTCAGCCTCCCGAGTAGCTGGGACTACAGGCACACGCCACCACGCCCAGCTAATTTTTGTATTTTTAGTAGAGATGGGGTTTTACCATGTTGGCCAGGACGGTCTCCATCTCCTGACCTTGTGATCTGCCTGCTTTGGCCTCCCAAAGTGCTGGGGTACAAACGCACCCGCCCCTCCATCAGACACTCTTGATGGGGATGCTTCAGGAGATGAATTTGGAGGTCAGTTTTAGTCAAGAGTACCATCTACAATAAGCACTATGCCAAGAAATTGGAGCTTAACCACTAGTTAAGTGGGTCACTAGCAAGAGAAATGCAGGTGAATGCCATTGGCTTGCCAACTGGAAAGGCTAGGCCAGCTCTTATCCAAACTGGGGGCCAGTTGGTAGAAAGGATATGGCAAAGGCAAAGTGAGGGTGGGTGCCCCTGGAGTAGCAGTAGTGCTCTGCTCTCCAAGGCTGGAGCAGAGCTACTCTCATGTTTGAGACTGTGTTTCTGAAAACTAAAAGCAGGTACCAAACTTCTGACAACAACGTCAAATACAATCATTCAATGTGTCTTAAGGACTTTTTGGTGCACATTTCGGAGAATCTGCTCATGCTTTTCAGCCCCCACGTACTTTTAACTTATGATTCCTCAAGGATGTTTTATATGTTTTATACATGGAAATTGGGCTTTCAATTAGTGTGGTTAAAGAAAGAGAGAAGGAGAGAAGAGAGAGAGAGAGGGAGAGAGAATAAACAGCTCTAGTTATATTAGAAATCTAGGCAGAACTTTGTTTTAACTGATTCCTTCTACTTTTGTAGGCTAGACGTTTCTATAGTAACTCTCATGAAACTGTGCATCATACACAGATCTTATAGTCTATGACAAAATTTCTTTGGCCTTTTTTCTTCTTGGCTGCAGAGAGTAACCTATGAGCAACTTCAACACACAGGAATGAGAAGTTACTTCTGTTTTGATGTTTTTTTCCTAAATGATCTAAGCAAACAGGGCTATGGCAGACAGCACATCTCACTAAGGCCAACTTGGTAGCAGGCCACCTTGACGCTATCAATTTTGCAATCCCAGCTGGTGTTTCTGTACAATTTTAAGAGAAGGCCCTGTGCATGTCCCTTATGAACTCCCCACTGCTTGCTGAGGTGGATTAAAAGATGCAAACTCACTGAAATACGCCAAAGAATATAATGGTCTCTACAGAAGATCTGGCTGTATCGTCCAACAAAAGGTTCCAGCTGTGGCAGCCGTGTGGAACAAAGGGAACTCTTGGCTTAATGTGGAGTGCATGCTTCTGACGTTCCCGTTCAGGCAAGAAATAAATAAAGCTATTACAAAGCCCTTGACCAGATGTGTCTGACATAGTCTGAAACATGTTTGCACAGAAACTTCACTATCGACGTGGCTGCTGCTTATAGCTACAGACATCTGTTCCTGAAGACTGATGGGGTGCAGTCCATAATCACAGTGAGGACCTGATCTAGCTGGCTTCATTGAACTGTCTTTTCCCTGGCCGCTGTTGTTCTCATTAATCTGCATAGTCTCAGTCATATGTGGGTCAATGATTTATTTAACACAGAATCTAAATGCTTCTGTGTCGTGGAATCAAAGTCTGTCCAATAGTCAAAGACTTGAAAATTTCCATTTGTTTTCCAGGAGCGATGATATACTTTCCTCATAGACAACTTAACTGTGTTTATGCCTGGTCACAGTTTACATCTGTCTTTGACTTATATTGTTTCTTAGGTTAGCTATTGATCATTGTTTTCACATGAATCCTTCATTACTCTAATTGGAACCATTTATAAACACATTCCTTGGACAGATGACAAAAGGATCCATGATGGACAACTTCTTATTCAAAACAGCTGCCCAATATGTAAATCAAAAGCTGTTAAACACTGTATTGAGCTGAGAACAATTATACAAGGTTCTAGCCTGTTGTGAATTAAAATGACTGCATTAGAGGTTAAAGGATTTGTAAAGGGAATCTTTATTTTCAAGAATGCCAGTTCAAATTCTGCTCAGGTCATTGACTAGTATTAGCATGTGAAAATAATATAAAACAAATCTATCTTCTCAGCTTTATTGTTAACAGAATGATAATACCTTGAAAAGCTTGATTTACTGCAGTCAATCCTTTGGTTAGCTTATCTGAAAACCCAAGGATTGAAAAGACCTAACAATTAGACTTAAGGAATTACTTAGAACTGATTATAAATTTCAGGCTAGAATTGAAAAACTTTCCATAATTTTAAGCACATTATAAGATATTTCTCTTTAAGTTACTCTAGTACCATTTATAGGCACTGTTCCTTTTTTTCCTTTTTATGTGAAAAAAAGAGATAAAATGAAAGTTAAAACTGACTTGCTCTTTATAGAACTGTGGAAATAATACCTAATATTTATTACTCTTTGCTATTTGTCAATTATAATTCTAAGTACTGCAACAGGTATTAGATCATTTAATCCTTATAATAATTTAAAGAAGTAAAAACTATTATTCCCTTTATCTTAAAAAAAGCTAAGGCCAGCAAGATTAAATACATTTTCCCAAGGTCACACAACCCATGTTCAAACCCAGAATATCCAACTTAAGATTCTGTACTGCTCTACTGTAATTTCTCCACAGGAGGCACGTTGAATGCCTCAGTCAAGTGAATTATCTCAGTCAAGTGAATGCTGGTTACCAATCCACAATATCAGATAGATACATAGATGATTGATGTAGATGGAAGACATAGGTGACAGGTAGATAGATGACATTCATATTTATTGAAGGCTTTTATTGCCTCCAATACCTACATTTTTCTCATTTAATATCTTATTTTTATAGATAAATTTTATTAGCTCCATTTAAGATGGCTTTTATTAGCCCCATTTATTTTAGCAGGAAGATGTTGGGACACAGCTACTAAGAGAAAGAGCTCAATGTTAAATTCCTCTTACCTCATTCTAAACTACATTGCAAGACTGCAGCAAGTGTACCAAGCCTTTGGGAACAACTGGTATCACCGTGTAACTCTCATTTCGTATGTTAGTTATATACATGATTCAGTATCTTGTGTAATACCACAAGTCGCTGATTTTGAGAAAAACATTTACATTTACTTCAGAATGTATTCTCATTACTCTATATTTTTATGTTAAGTATGTCTGGTGGATGAGAGGGAGATAAAAGGGGATTTTTTCCAGAGTTCAGTTCCAGTAGTAGTCTGAAGGAATGTCAGAATTATATTTATCTTGTGAGAGTCTAGGCTTGCATTAACCATTTCATCTTCAGCCTCCCTCTCACAGCAGAAGGCAGTGGGGTCATGGGGAAGAACATAGGCATTGAAGTTGATGGAATGAAGAAAATGTTCTGAATTGATTTTTTAAATGAATATATTTGATTTTATTAACTTGATTATGTAAGGACACCATTACATTAGTCATATATGTAGCCTATTTATGTGCATAAAAATTATCTGATAAATACTTAATTCCATCTGACAGAGTACCTCAAGGATTCAAGGGAAAAAAATTTCAACTGAGTAAAAGAAAATATTCTATCACTATTGTTCTCTCTTGTCTTTCCATTGAACATCTCTTTCTTTTTCTGTTTTCAGTTCTCTTCCCCACTGATCATAACTCAATAGCCTAACTGAGTCCTGCACTCTTGGCACCAATAATTAGTTCTCTCAATTCTCTTTGTAAATCATTACCTTTCTATTTTTCTCTCTTCCTAAAGGCTGAGTTCTTAAGACTTACTGCGTTCATTTATTTTATATTTTGGTAGTGCCTACTGCATGTGAAACACTAAGTTTGCTAACAAAGGAGACCAAAATACCTGCCTTCAAAGAGCAGAGTAAAGGAAGAAGATAGGAAGATGACATAAATAAAGCAATGTAAAAAATCTATTAAAATTTTGCCCTTTTTGTTACAGAAGTTTGGGAGAGAGAAAGACCACCTGTATGGGAATATCAGAAAAGGTGTAAGAAAAGAGGTGGTCCTTCAGTCAATAGTTAAGGAATTTACTGTACCAACCATACAAGGAAAGGGAGGGTACTCCAGGCAGTCATAGTGAATGAGAAATATCTTTTAGGGATAGATCTTGTTTTAAAAAATCATAATTTGACTTAAAATATGCATTTAGGGAGGAGATGTGCAACTTTACGCATTTGGAGAGAAAATTTCTGTAGTACTATTACAGTGTAAGTGTGCTGACTATAAAATACTTATAATCAACTCTTAATCATTTTAAGGAGAGATTGGATAGTAATAATGAATTAAGCATACGTTGTTCATTACTGCACATATCTCTTTTTTCTCACCTTCTAAAGTGATTATTAACTGAAATACTCAGGTTTTCAATTAATTATGTCTGGATTGAGACCCTGCTTTTTACTATCTCAATTTGTTAAATATGTAATAGGTAGCTTCTTATTGTTATACTAGCTTCTTTTTTATTATTATTATACTTTAAGTTCTCACATATATGTGAAGATTGTGCAGGATTGTTACATAGGTTTGACACTTTTTGCCTCCACTCCTATTTTGGAAGCACCTTATCAGAAGAAAACATGCACGATCCTTCTTCCTATTCCACACAAGACCTTGGTTAGCTTATTTTAATCAAATATTTCCATGTAATATAATAAATAAGATTTAAGAAGAAGGAAAGTTAAGCAAATTGGTTTTTATTGAGGACTTTCTAGGTACCAGACAGTGAGGCAGGCTCACTAAGATACATTTAAATGGACGAAGCAGCATGTAACATGGGATTTGGATATGTAGAAATTGGTGTCAAGTCTTGTCCAGAAATTCTCTTTACCTCTTGAGGCCTCAGATTTCAAATATATAAAATGGAAATAAGATAGTGTCTAATTTATGAGATTATGGTAAAGATTAAGGGAACCTATGTTATAGTGCCTGCATGGAGAAGACGTGCCTAAAGGCAAAATGGTGCTAATTCATAAATAGTTGCATCAGTCTGCTATTTTCTCAACAATGCTACGTAACAAAACAAACAAACTTAGGGACCTTCCACCATAAACACTAATTTTCTTTTTTCATTTTTTCAGGTCATCAGGGAGTCTACAAACTGAGGCTGAGTTTGACTAGCTTTTGCTCAGAGCTACAGGCCAGGTATAGATTTGCTATAACTATTTCTCATCTTCCTTGTCCTGGTCACTGGCTAGTGAGATACATTCTTCTCATGGCAAAAGGTAGAGCAGGAGAGCAAGCCCACATATGTAGCACATTTCAAGCCACATAGATGTTAAGTCACATCTACTAACATCCATGGACCAACAGCCAAGCTGAAAAAAGTGAGAAAAAAAAGCAGATATTTGCTAAAAAATTATTCAATCTACCATAATTTTGGCTTATCAATCAGTTTTTAAAATTTGAACATACAATCTAAGTCATCTATAATCAATAACTTAACTAACTTTATAAAAACTATAAAAATAACTACAATTTGAAAGTTACCTTTAAAAAGGAGGGCTGAAAGAATCTATAACTGATTGTGAAATCATCCAAAAGTGAACAAGTAATGTAAAGATACACAAATGATTATATCATGAGTAACATATCCAATAAATAACTCACCAGTCTAAGCCTTTATTTATTTATTTATTTTTTGAGACGGAGTTTCACTCTTGTTACCCAGGCTGGAGTGCAATGGCACGATCTCGGCTCACCGCAACCTCCGCCTCCTGGGTTCAGGCAATTCTCCTGCCTCAGCCTCCTAAGTAGCTGGGATTACAGGCACGCGCCACCACGCCCAGCTAGTTGTTTTTTTTTTTTTGTATTTTTAGTAGATATGGGGTTTCACCATGTTGACCATGATGGTCTCGATCTCTCGACCTCGTGATCCACCCGCCTCGGCCTCCCAAAGTGCTGGGATTACAGGCTTGAGCCACCGCACCCGGCCCAGTCTAAGCCTTTATGTGTGACACTACATGACAAACTTCTTAACTGTGTGTTTTGGAAAATCAACAAGAGCAGAAAACATGTGCTCAGTTTTCTGTGTGGTTATTAGTTTGAGGCCAAATGTTTTTCCATTTTTTGGTTTAATATTCACATAGCTTATTGGGCCCCTTTGTATCCATTGGCTATACCCAATCATTTATTCATTCTCTCAAAGCGAAATTTATAAGGTGCCTACTGTGTGCCAAGCTCTATGTTAGTTATTGGAGAAACAACCACTGACTTTAAACAGCTTTCCAAATTGGAAACTTTCGGAGCATAGAACATAAATGGTTTTTTAAATTCCTCAAAGCCACGAAGGTCAAAAAACTTAGTTTGGAAAAGGTTGCCTACAAGCTTGAACATCCTGCATGTGTACATGCTTAATAAGTAGCCAGGAGTACATCAAATGAGATCAAATGAGCAGTCCTAGGTAGAGATCAAAGGCTTCAATTGTGTGCCTGAAGAGTAAGCCTTTATTACATCTTGGGTACACAGACTTTTCAATTGAGTTTTTAATAAGATATTTTACTGGTTTAGAATTATTTCCATTTTTTGCTGCTGCTAATAAAAAAAGTTAATCAGCAGATATTTATTAATTTTGAGGCCTTGTTCTCTTTTGAAACATTTCCACATAGCTCATGTTGAGTCTAGAGTCACTACACTTAGAGAGTCTACAGACTGAGGAAGATGAGAGTGGAATTCTGTTTCTGCTTTCCAGGATTATGGGCTGTGTGTAAAGACAGTAAGGGTGATTCCGCTTCAAGGTATAGCAAATTCTAAATTCTAAAGATGTCATGTGAGAGACTGAGCCCAACATGACAAAGACACATAGAATTAAAGCATTGTTCCACTAAATTCAAATTCAATAATTTCAACAGCCACATTGAGATGTTGAAAAGGAGACTATCTACTAGTTCCTTTTTACCCTTTTAGATAATTCAATACAATTTTAGCTTTCCAGTGACAATTAGTGAAGGCATGGAAATTTGCATCTTACCTCTAAGCCCTGTCTTGGTTTTTGTCTTAGCATCAACCTCGGAGCTACCTTTCAGAGAGAACAGAGTTGATACAGAGCAACTTTCAGAACTGTGATTAATGGTATGAACCTTCATTATCTATCATTTTACCACCTTGAACCCACAACCTGACTTTAATTGTACCCTAGAAAACACACCTCATGCTACAGTTCTGCAAGTTTTACCAAAAAAAGACTATTTCTGCTCTAATTACCATCACAACAGCTCCCATTATGGTTTGACCCTAGTAATTTAGTTATATTTATGCTGCTACAATGCACCAAATAGATAATAATGAATACTGATGCAGACTAAGGTTGAAGCAAACTATAATTATGCAGACCTAATGAAGTTACCAGAAAAGGCAGTATATAAAAAACATGCTCAGATAAAGAAAACACACACACACACACACACACACACACACACACACACACAGAGAGAGAGAGAGAGAGAGAGAGAGAGAGAAGAGATTATTTCTCATTCTCAAAGTTCTGCATTATACTTAGAAATTCCTGGATACTTGACATGTGATGTTCATGTCCTTTCTTGCTTTCTGGTCTGTGATTTTTGGACTTACAGGTCACATTCCAAGCTTTCATCTTTCATTTCCAAGTGTCTACCTTTGTCAAATGAAGACAAAGAGTTGTCTATTGCTTATAGAGCAAATCAAATGGGATACTTATTTGGCAATCCGCTTTTGTGCTAAATATGCTAAATTAAAGTTTTAAAATCAAGGATTTTGTTCAAGATGTTGGCAATTAAATCTATCAAATGAGCACATGGCTGGAGCTCCTTAAAATAACAGCTAACAAAGTTACTGCACCTGCAAAATAAAATCATCGCCAGTTAGTCACTCGGGACATAGTTGAACCAAAAATTGCTTTTGTGCAAGTTGATTAACAAGTAGTGTATGGTAGGAAAAAAGCAAACAAAGGGTTTGGTTATCAAGTGTTGACAACAGAAGTCCTCCTCTGGAAAGATTTAGATAAACTTTGGGAATCAGTGAGACAAGACTAAAAGAATCTCACTCGTCCAAGTGTTCAGAGGGACCTGAAAACCCTTTTTAGCTCATTAACAGAGATAACATATAGAAAAAAATGCATGAAACTGCTTCATTATTTCACACAAATTTGTGATAATTATCATGGCACTTTTGCTGATTTTCATTTATTCCTAAGTAACCATCTGATAGAAATGGGAAAGCCAGAAGATGTGCAGATTCCCTGGAATGACTATGACTCTGAGAAGAGGACGAAGGAGCTCCTTTGGGTTTCCTGTATTTCTGATCTCTTGTAAACATGAAGCACAGTCATTCTCATCTTATATCACATAGCATAACTTCTATAGTTATCAATTTCTAAGAAGGATGACATAGTTAATACAGAGCCAAGTCCTTGTCATAAAAATCCGCCTAATGGTTTAGAGGTCATGTTAAATTATCTGTGACTATTCAGGTTCAACTGGCTTTAATTCTAAAATGTCCTTCTAAATAGATTTCTCTCATTCTCCTCATTGTTGAATAGTTCTCAACTATTTCATGCCCCAGTAGGCCCGCATTCCTATTTTAAGTGCATATCTGGGTAGCAGATTAAGAGAAAAAGGATAGAGGCAAAGTTTAAACTTGCCAAAAGAATTTTTTTTAATTTGACAATTTTCCCCTTACGTCTCCTCATCAATGCATAACTAGAAATAAATCCTGGCCAAACTGCATTTTTATGCTCCCTAATGTATTTCATATCCACATCACTTGCTCTCTGTTATCTGCACGACTTCTTTGATCCATCAGTTGCTTTTTTTTTTTGCACCAGGTGAGTTAGAGTTAGTTTTTTAGCCACAAAGGGATCCAGCTGTTCATCGGGGAGTCATCTAAGTATTCAGTATTAAGAGGTGGAGCTGCTGTCTTTTGCTTCACCTGCTATACTCTTTTCTATCTTTGTAATTAGATTTCCTGATGAAAGTGAAGTTGCAGTGGGGACAGATGTTCTTAAAATTAAAAAGGGAAAAAAAAAGTTTAAGGACCAGAGAAAGCACATAAACAGGGGGGTGATTCATATTATTAAAAATGAAAATTGTGTGCTTTGGATTTCATACACGTGTCTGATTACAACAAACTAAGATAAACCTCTGACTCCAAAAAACTTCACTTTCTTGCAGGGATAAGAGAAAAGAAGTGGGCAGAGAGAGATGTGTCCCATTACTCTTAGCGAATATTCTCTACAGCTGCTTAAAGACAGATCAGGGATTCTTCAGGAAAGTATTCCTCTTGAACTCTTCAGGTAGTTACACCAGAGAGAGTCTTCAGCTAGAGAAGGTTGAGAAATGTCAGTTCTTTCTTTCTTCTAATGCTCTGACCCAAATAGAATGAGTTTATCCTCAATCAGATTCTGATTGCTGTGCCATAAATAAAATAAAATACAATATAATGAAATAAAATAAAAATGAAGCAGAATAAAAGTCTTCTTGTGATCTTCTAATCACAACATACAGATCTTAAGTATCAATCTTCTTCACCAATACACATTGGTCCCATCCATCAATTTTATCATGGAGTTGGCTTAAAACTGAGGATACATCTTGTCTTTCACTACACATGATGGATTCCAGATGTTCAGATTAAATAATGGTGCTCCCCTGTAGACATAATGGACCATAGCAGCAATGTAACTAGGCAAAATGAGCAAACCAGGCCCTGCAAATGATCTTAATTATTTCAACTATGAGGGATAGAAAAGCACTGGGTAATAACAACAAATAGTCCTTTGAAAGAGCAAAAAAAGCTCTGGTAATTTACATTTAAGTCAAACCTGCTCTTTGCAAAGTATAATGTGTGTGTAATAATTTAGAAAGAATTCTAGCACTATACCATTTTCATAATTGGTATTCTATATCAAGTCTCTAGCAGCAAGTAGCATATAAATCATAATGTTAATATTGGTCTGCTTTTCAATTTATTTAAATGATCTTCTACAGTCAAAGATTTATTGCTAAAAATATGAATGTGCTTTTACATCATTCAAGTTGTATCTGTGCTTCCAGCATTTGAAAAAGCAGTTACAAATGTCAGAATTTAGGTAAGTCAGATTTTACAGCATGCACACACACACACAGAGGTATGGAAACAAGTCTATATCTTTATTTGTACTTTCCATGATTAAGAGAAAGTACAGGTTATATTCTACTTGGTATAATATTACTTAAATATAATCTTCCAGGTCTGGGAAAATGAAGTAAAATTGAAGTTCATGTCAAGCTGGCCAGAAGGTGAGTTCTACCTCAGCAATCTTTTGTGGTTGTCTACTAAGGCATAAATTAATCTGTCCGAATCATTGACACTCATCCACAAAGCACAGGTGGCAGTATCCTTTCATACACTAAAGAGAGCTAGATAAAAATAAATTGTGCTGCCATTAAAAACATGCCAAAATAATATTTTTCCCATCTGCTAAGTCCAGCCCCTGTGGTAAGTGAACTAACAGGTTTCTATGTTCACACTTGATGAACAGACACCACAAGCAATTAATTAACAGTATCACAACAAGAGTCAATTGGATTTCTCCCTTTTAAACATTTATCACAGCCATAAACAATACACACCCGGTATAACATTCAGCCTTGTGGGTCTTCAGATGTGGCTGCTCTAAAGCCCATTTCTATCTAAATATTTACAACAAAGTTGGTCTGCTGAACAGACCTATCAAGGGGGACTCTATGTCCCAGGTTCCACGCTGCCAAAGCCATGATCCACAGACTCCTCACAGCCTGGCTTGCCTCATTCTCCTGATACCCACACAACAAACAAGGACAATCCAAGGGCAAAGTCTATTTTTTGCATTCAACCAGTTAGTTAAAAATAAACGTTACAGTTTCCTTCCCATTAAAAAAATATGTGCCAGGCAAATATAAATATATTAAGATGTTACTGTGAAGGGCATTAGAAAATCCAAAAAGAGATGAGTCTTGGCACTGAAAAGCCATTAATTATCTTTAATCACATCGTAAGTGCCTAGGAGAATATTAAACCTTTATAGAAATTAGTTGGCTTGTGGTTTAAGAAGAAGTTTGAATAAATAATTTAGAGAATAGGAAATTAAGCAAAGATAATACTCAAAAAGGCCAGGAAAATGTTAGTAGTACATCCTTTCAAATTTCCAAGGGAGATACAACTCTATTTAATTTGCTCGAGACTCTGAGAAATAAGTTAACTCCTAAAAGTATTTTTTAAAGCCAGCCTAACACTGAGTCTTCCTGACTTCTAAAGTGGAAAAATATCAAAATCAGGGCATTGGAGACAGTGGATAAAAACAAATACTTGATTCCTCTCTGTATTTATAGCTCTTCATTTTGAGTTGAGTCTCAGCAGGTAAATCTATAAGCAGAGGGAAGAAAGAGCATACATGCAAACAGCATGTCTATGGGCCATGACAAAAAGAGACATGAGTTCCTGCTCAATTAAGTTGTGGTTGCTTTGGTAACACATCTCAGGGTTACCTGGCAGAAAGAGGTTGCGATGTTTTATCTCCCTTCTCTTGCCATTCCTTCCCTTCCCCTCTTTCCTTCTCTTTCATTTCTTTCTTTTGCATTCTGCATCTCTCTTTTCCTTCCTTTTCTAAGCCTTTGCTGGGATGCTACTAAGTAAGAGATTTATCCTATAAGAACAATTCCCAACTGTTCCCTTATGCCATGTCTTTTCAATGGGGTACTTCCTTGAGTGGAAGCTCAACCTAGAGGAATTGCTTTCAGCAGATCTTAATTGCCATTGTGCATACAGTCCCATACAATCATGTGCATACTTGAGACCCACTCAAATACCAAAATCCATGAATGCTCAAGTCCCTTTTCTAAAATGGGTAACATTTGCCTATAATTTACCCTTATTCTCCTGTATACTTCAAATCATCTCTAGATTACTTCTAATACCTAGTACAATGTAAACGCTACATAACTTGTTGTTATACTGTATTGCTTATTATTTGTAATTTTTAATTGTTTTATTTTTTATTAATATTTCTTCCTGAATATTTTTGATCTGCTGTTGGTTGAATCTGCAAATGCACAGCTCAGGAATACAAAGGGCTGACTATATACCTTAAACCATATACATCAATCAATCTATCTATCTCCATTTAAATCCAGTGTATTTTAATTAATTCCTTGAATATCTATAGCAGAATTTCCAAAGATGGCTGCAATAACATCTGCAGTGCCACATATTCTTCTAGAGCCTTGCCTTTCCCCCATCAAGAGAGGATGTCTAATTATCCCCTTGAATCTGATTTGCTGCTAGGCAATAGCATGTGGCAGAGGTAACACTGAGTGACTTTTAATTCCAGATCATGAAAAGGTATTGCAGCTAGAATACTTGCTTTTGAAGACCACATAAGAATCCTGACCTCCCCAAGACTGCCAGGCAAAGAGGGCACATACAGTAGGCACTCTTATTAACAGCCTCAGCTGAATCTCAGTCAATAGTCATCACCAACTACCAGCCAGGTGAGACAGCCCTTCTCAAACATCCTACCCAGTGGAGCTTCCAGATGGCTGGAGCCTCAGATAACGTCTACTGCAACCATATGTGAGACCCTGAGCTAGAGTTGCCTACCTAAGGTATTCCCAAATTCATGATTTACAAAATCATGAGCACATTTTAAGTCCCCAAGCTTTGGGATAATATGTTACTCAGCAATGGTAACTAGAACAGCCCTTAATATTTCAGGGGATGATTTCTCATTAGAGTTCATTGGAATAAAGCACATACAACTTGAGGGACAAAACTGTACAAGTCGAATATAATTATAGTTTGTAGGAGTAAAGTTTTAGGTTTTGCATTCAAACCATCTTCAACAACATCAAAGATACATATGCATGATAGCTATTTTTTTCTACTTTTTTTTCCTTTCCTTTCTCCTTTTTTTTTTTTTTTTTTTAAAGACAAGAACTTCCTCTGTCACCCAGGGTGGGGTGTAGTGGCATGATCTTGGCTCACTGCAGCCTCTAACTGCTAGGTTCAAGCAAACCTTAGCCTCCTCCTCACGGGAGTGAGTAGCTACTGAGGAGCTACTCACAGGTGTGAGCTGCCATATTCATACATTTCCTATTTTCAATTCAGCTCCACTTGTCTTTTACGGAGGAAACATTGTTTCCTATCCCCACAATCTCCTTATACAGTTTGATTAATATCTTCTTACCTCCATTTAAGTCATCCTTCTATCTGAACTGGCCATACTCATCTCTGAGAAAACACAAGGGAAGGAAGGAAATGGAAATACAAGAAAGGTGAAGACTTTGGGTGTTACTTGAGAATCTCTCAGTTTGAATTTGAAGTAACTACCAAAAATAACCTTGGTAGTTTGTATTATCTAGCATATTTTTATAATAAATAAGTTCAATAAGTATACTATGGAGTTTTTAAGTATATAATTTACTTTAAAAATGTTTTATTTAGAATGTTATTCACACATTAATTTCCATCTTTTTGGCAAATACCTTTGAGTATCTTTAGAAAATTTTTGAATATCTGAGTTTCTTACCATATATATATATATGTATGTATGTATGTTTGTACATATATATTATATATTTATACATAAATTTATACATATATATTATATATGTGTATATTTACTTTTTAGCCAATTGTCTCAGTATATGGTCTGGAACTCAGGAAAATAATTGCATTAACTTTTGAGTTTGTTATTTTATTAGCTATAAGCTGTGAAGTAATCTATGATTCAGCTTGCTTTTACTTCTCTGCCCTTGCAGGGGGATGATCTAGATGATGACAATCTGGCAGATTTATGTCTAGGGAGAATCAGTTCCACCCTGTGTGGGTGTTGGCTTGAATGGCTCTAGTCCCTCTGGTGCAAAGAGGTCTGGTCACCTCAGCAAGCAAGGAGGACAAATTGGAGCCAGCTAACATCCGTCAGGAACTCCACCGCCAAAGGCATGATCTGGTGGGAAGAACTGAGTTCACTGTCAACTATACTAAATTGAAGGAAAAAATAATGTAAGTTAGGTCATCAACTTGGTCCCAATCGTAAGGAGAAAATTGCTAGTGGTAAAAAAGCACTAGAATCTGTCCTTTAATTGTGAAGTCATATTAGCATATCTACGCTAACGTTAGTTACTAGCAAGGCTAGCATGCACATCGTTCTGATTTGGAATAGTAGATGGGGCGAAAATTGCATTTAGCCATTGAAAACTTCGATGGAGTCTTCCTAGAGAAAGTGATCACAGCCAGAGGATCCAGAGTCTAACTCAGACCCCCAATCATTTTACGCTCTTGATTTATTCTTTTTCCAGTGGAAAGTAAGAGATTTTTAAAGGACATTCTGAGTCCCGAGAAACATCTTCATTCATCTGGAATGCATTTGAACATGCAAGGTACTAACCTGCAAACTAAACAGACGTTTTTTAGATTGGAGTCTTAATTATCCTTAAGCTAACAAATTCATTGGCAGAAAAAGAGAGGTACTTTTTTGCACAGCTAACATTTCTTGCAAAACAATGCTTTCTTGAGTTCAATACAAATCCATTAGAAACATTTAAAGTTCCCCTTAAATACACATGTTGTCATATGGGAGAGGTGTTGATATATATTTAGCCTTTTATCAAAGCTCTTGATACTAGAAAAAGAAGTATATATTTGAGAAAATAAAAATTGATGTTATAGTCACATTTTCAAACAAATGTGATGTATAGTGTGAACATGACAATATGTTTGGTATTTATTTCTACAGTTGGATTTGCCTTGAGTTCAGAAAGGGGGTAGCTAATGGACTAATGGTGTTTGATAAGTTATGGCTTAGGGTGTGATAATGTTTACGCTTGAGAATTCTTATAGAGCTTCTGAAATGCTATACTTTTTAATTTGGAAGAGTTAAATTTTATTTTAATATCAACACAAATAATGTGTATATATAATATGTCTCTTTATCTAATCTACCTATTAATATCTAGATATCTCATTAGAGGGCAAGACATCCTCATGTTAATGAAGGGAAGGCTTAGTGAATTGGCTAAGATAAGGAGTCCTTCTCCTGCAGGCAGGAGTATATTTGCAAAGACAGGTCAGGTCTGAGTCACAATTTTTGAGTTGGTGGCAGGCTGATGAAGTCAATCCAGCTTCATGTTCTCCTGACTAAAGTAAGATCTCAGTCAGAGTCCAGGCCCTGCCTCCTTGGAGAGAACAGGCACGGGCAGGCCAAGTAGTGTGAGTGGAGGCCTAATTTAAGCTCAAATCCTCTGTCGTTTAACAAAAGAATGAGCACATTTTTATCTTAGAGTTGGGTTGAGAAATAGAAGCAACCAATTTTCTTGCCATACATGCAATGAAAATCATTTCTGAAGTTTCTGTGAACTTAGGGGCTCTCTTTAATTTGTGCAGCAACCTCTGGATTAGCTGCTTTTGGCTGGAGGGTTGGAAGATTTTGGAAACTTTGTAGTGGGTCACCTAAGCCAGTGCTTTTCAAAGATGTATGTGCACGTAAATGCTTGAGGATTTTGTTGAAGTTTCTGATTCAGTTGGTATGGATTGGGTCCCATAAATTTTCATTTTCCCAGGTGAAGCTGATACTGCTGATCTGAAAATCACCCTATGAGTAGCAAGGACACCAGTAATTCTGGCTGCATATTTTAATCACATTGGTAGGGCTGCCAGATTTGGCATAATCACATTGATAGGGTTGCCAGATTTTGGCATTATTTGTTGCTCATCTGAAACAACAAATAATTTTTTAAATATAAGTATGCCCAATGCAAATATTTGAGGTATATTGTAATAAAAAAATTTTTTTATCTGTCTGAAGTTCAAAGACATTGGCATCCTCTATTTTACCTGGAAGTCCTATATGAGGAATATGTTAAAATAGCAAAGTCTTGAATTACTGCCCAAGATATTCTAATTTAATTGGTCTGAATTGTAGCCTAAGCAGAAGTACTTTGCAAAATACCCCAAGCAATTCCAATGTGCAGTTGAGAGCCACTGATCAAAACTCAACCTATATTAAACAGGTGAGGAGACTGAAGTTCAAGGTGTATTAGAAGATAGCCAGTGGTAAAATGGGGATGAAAATTTAGGATTTTCAGGTACTCTTTGCCCTCTACTCCTTCCATCTTGAGTGTTAAACAGTTGAAAACACCTCCTCCTTTTGAAGCTTAAGGGGTAGCCTCCTTTGAGAACTGTATTTGCTCTTAGGTCACTGAAGTTGGGGGTCGTCTCCCCCAATGTGGGTCACTCCCTTAAGTCCTCTAGTTCTCACCCTAGAAAGCATTAGAGATCTGCCTTTTATGAATCTTAATTCATGAATGCTTTAAAGTTAATTTATCCTAATTGTTAACCCCACAACTGGGAGCTTTAAAAAACACTAATGTCTGGACGCCACCCCCAGAGATTCTGATATAATTGGTCTGTGGTGCAGCATAAGCATTGGAATCTTTGGAAAGCTCCATGAGTGATTCTAATGTTCAGGCAGAGATGAACAGTACTGCTTTCTCAGACCATTTAAATACAGTGGACCTGGGGCCTGTGACTCTAAAGTTGTCTGTAAGCGGCGGGTCCAGCTGAGCCCATCGCAGATGTGTGTAAATCAGCAACTTCAAAGGCTGGAAACGCTGAGCTTGACTGCAGGGTAAACCTGGAATGCCTCATATGTTATTCTTTCAAGACTTGTCAAAGCATTTGAATCAGTTCTAATTAAAAAACACATAGTTTCCTTAGATTCCAGAATCTTAAAATACCTATATGAGCCTTGTATGTATTTCCACTGGTTCTAGGATATCCTGTTTCTCTGATGAAATGAAGAGTAAATAGTTATTTTAAAAAATAATAATAATAAAAAGAGAGAGGTAGGAGATGGGGAGGTGGGGAGAAAGTGAGCATTTACTTATTCTGAGCTTTCTAACTAGCAGTTTCAAGGTGCTAGGAAACCCCTGCTAACCCTCACTCTTTCCAAGTGATCTTGTACCTTTTCTCATTCATCTGAAGAAAGTAGAGAAAGTTCTTGCTTTAGAAACAACTATATATCAGGCCTTTCCTGAAGAAGAGAAATTTTTTAGGAAAAGTATTTTGGCAGGAACTACAGTAAACAGTCAGACTATCTATTTTCTTCCAGCTTTCTCCTCCAAGAATTGAAATGCAATCAGACCATCCATGAATGAATCACACTATTTAAGATAGACATGTGGGAGGTCTTCTGAAGTCTAAAAATTGTGGACTTCTAAAGGTGGTAATTGGAGTGCTTATTAATTAGCCTGGCCACATTATATGAAACTACCCTACTATATCTCTATAGGCTTGGTGAATTTATGTGGGTTTAAATAACTAGGTCACACGATCGGAGGTACACAAACTTGTCCAATTAATATTTTTCAATTCCCAATCCAAATGTTCTTCACAATTAAGACAGGTGCATACTTATCATTTTGTTGTATGCTTCTGTTTTTTATGTGAATCAAACAGACTTTCGTTTACCCCCTTCCAAGTCAACTGAAAGAAGACTCATCTACACAGATGGAAAGATTTATTGACTTGGTACAAAGCAAGCTCAATCCCCCCATCCAGTTCAACCAACCTGCAAGTTTGTAGATTCACCCTGTAAATATGGAAAGCACAGTGATTCCGCAGTAGTTTATTCAAGAGTATTGTAATTGTCAACAAATTTCAATATGGCACATTATTAATCCAGAAGGAAAAGGGCAAAGGAAAGATGACCATCTTTACTGGAAGGGATATTTCTTTATAAATTACCATTTGTCAGAAAGCTTCATTGAGATAAAGCTTAATTTGTGGTTTGATCCCTTTTTATTTTCCTTTCATCTCTTCTAATCCTCAAACATTTATTTGCCTCAGGGAAGCTCTATATGACAGGATTAAAAGTGAACATTATTTTTAGACTACCTGGCTTTCAAACCTGTTTTCCAGAAGCCTTGAAATCAGGGAAGGAGAGAAGACACTACCAGAAAGTGTTCTGGATATAAAGTGACTAGTAAAGAAGCTAAGACCAAAGAAAATTTTGCTTTGTGTTATATTCGAGAGAACAGAACAAGCATGGATTGTTTCTCCAATAATTTGAAAAATCCTGAGTTTGGGGCAGAACAGCACTCAGAATTTGAAGATGCCAGTTTCAAGAGATTTTCAGGCTTGAGCAAGGAACAGTGTTATTTTGCAAAGAAAAATACAGGACACCCAGTTAAATTCGAATTTCACATAAATGTTGAATTGCTTTTAGCATTAAGTATGCTCCATGCACTATTTGTGACTAAATATTTATATTTAAAGCACTATTTATTTGTACTAAAAATTATTCATTATTTATATAACATTCACAATTAGCAGGTATCTTAGTCTGCGTTAGTATGACAAAGTACCACAGACTGGATAATTTATAAACAAAAGAAATTTATTTCTCATAATTCTAGAGTCTGGAAAGTCCAAGATCAAGCAGCAGTTGGGTTGGCATCATGAGGGCTTGTTCTCTGCTTCCAGATGGTGCTTTATTGCTGCATCCTCTGGAGAAGAATACTGTGTTCTCACATGGCTGAAGGGGCAGAAGGGCAAGAAAACATTTCCTTCTACCTCAAGCACCTTTAGAAGTGTACTAATCCCATTCATCGGGGTGGAGCCCTCATGGCTTAATCACCAGCCAAAGGCTACACCTCTCAAAGTAGTTGCAAAGTGGATTAAGTTTCAGTATAAATTTTGGAGGGGACACCATCATTTAAACCACAGCAGCAGGTTCCTTTTATTTTATCTGGCAACTATAAGAAGACGGATTTCATTATTGATTATGATGGACTGACAGAGACGTGCTAGCTTTCTTATTTCAGATAGCAAAGAAGACTTTGGGACTAGTGGGCAACATTAGGCTAGAGGAATGGCCTCATTCTGTAATGGCTAAGACATATTTTCCACCAACTGGACAAAAGGAAAACTCAAAAAAGATTTTGTTGATTTAAAAAATAAATTTGAGGGCCAGGCGCAGTGGCTCAAGCCTGTAATCCCAGCACTTTGGGAGGCCGAGGTGGGTGGATCATGAGGTTGAGAGATCGAGATCATCCTGGTCAACATGGTGAAACCCCATCTCTACTAAAAATACAAAAAATTAGCTGGGCATGGCGGCACATGCCTGTAATCCCAGCTACTCAGGAGTCTGAGGCAGGAGAATTGCCTGAACCCAGGAGGCGGAGGTTGTGGTGAGCCGAGATCGCACCATTGCACTCCAGCCTGAGTAACAAGTGAAACTCCATCTCAAAAAAATAATAATAAAATTAAATTAAAGGCCGGGCACGGTGGCTCAAGCCTGTAATCCCAGCACTTTGGGAGGCCGAGGCGGGTGGATCACGAGGTCAAGAGATCGAGACCATCCTGGTCAACGAGGTGAAACCCCGTCTCTACTAAAAATACAAAAAATTAGCTGGGCATGGTGGTGCGTACCTGTGATCCCAGCTACTCAGGAGGCTGAGGTAGGAGAATTGCCTGAACCCGGGAGGCGGAGGTTGCGGTGAGCCGAGATGGCGCCATTGCACTCCAGCCTGGGTAACGAGCGAAACTCCGCCTCAAAAAAAAAACAAAAAAAACCCAAAAATTAAAAAATAAAATAAAAATAAATTTGAGGCCGGGCATGGTGGCTCACGCCTATAATCCCAGCACTTTGGGAGGCCAAGGTGGGTGGATCACAATGTCAAGAGATCGAGACCATCCTGGTCAAAGTGGTGAAACCCTGTCTCTACTAAAAATACAAAAATTGGCTGGGCATGGTGGCGCACGCCTGTGGTCCCAGCTGCTCAGGAGGCTGAGGCAGGAGAATTGCTTGAACCCAGGAAGTGGAGGTTGTGGTGAGTGGAGATCATGCCACTGCACTCCAGCCTGGGTAACAAGAGCAAAACTCCGTGTCAAAAATAAATAAATAAATAAATAAATAAATAACAAATAAATTTGATATTTCTTGTATATCAAATCTTTGATTGCAGATGAATACTCACTATAATCTGAATCCTTGTCTGTTTTAGACCTCTTTCCCCAGATATATTGGTAAGGCATTTGATCACTTTCTTGTAGACAGATAAAAACTTGGAAGAAGAGAATCCTTAAGATTTGCTGTTTTTTTCCTTCAACAAGACAAAAGGTCATTTATCATACTATAAAAAGAGAGTTGGAGACTCCTGGGAACCATGATTCTGAGATACATAAAGCCTGCTGTCATTGAAACCCTGTAGGTTTTTTATTTTCTTGTATTTTTTATTTTTTTCATTTTTAATTATTATAGCTATATAATAGTACCTTTTTATGGGATACATGTGAAATATTGATAAAAGCATACAATGTGTAATGATCAAATCAGGGTAATTGGGATATCCATTAACTCAAGTATATATTATTTTTTTTGTGCTGAGAACATCTCAATTCCACCCTTCTATGTAGTTATTTTGAAAGATACAGTAAGTTAACTACAGTCACCCTAATGTGCTACTGAATACTAGATATTATTTTTTCTAACTCTTTTTTGTACCCATTTATCAACCCCTTTTTATTGAACCCCCCCCATTTCTCACTACCCTTCCCAGCCTCTGGTATCCGTCCATCATTTTATTCTCTACCTCCATGATATTATTTTTTTAGCTTGCATATATGAGTAAAAATATACAACATTTGTCTTTCTGTGTCTAGTTTATTTCACTGATTACCCTCCAGTTCCATCCATGTTGTTGTGAATGGCAGGATCTCATTTATTATTATTATTATTATTATTACTGAGATGGAGTCTTGCTCTGTCACCTAGGCTGAAGTGCAATTGTGCAATCTCGGCTCACTGCAACCTCCACCTCCAGAGTTCAAGTGATTCTCCTGCCTCAGCCTCCTGAGTAGCTAAGACTACAGGTGTGTGCCACCATGCCTGGCTAACTTTTTGTATTTTCAGTAGAGACGAGGTTTCATTGTATAACCAGGATGGTCTCAATCTCCTGACGTCATGTTCCGCCTGCCTTGGCCTCCCAAGTGCTGGGATTATACGCATGAGCCACCATGACCAGCCAATCTCATTCTATTTTATGGCTGAATAGTATCTATTGTGTATATGTACCACATTTTATTTATCTATTCATCCAGTGATGGAACTTAGGTTGATTCTGTATTTTGAAACCACAAGTTGGTTTTGATGGAAACCAGTGTTTCTGGTCAATGGGAAAAAAAAAGGTAGGTTTTGCTCTGTAAGCTGAATTATGTCTCATGGTTACAGCCAATGCATTAAAATCAGAATTGCCATCGTTTCAGGAAAACATGAACACTAAGTTCCTCTACATGACTTGTCTTCCCACATATGCCTTCCCTTACAGAGAAAATAAGCTGATATAAGATGGTCATAGATGTGGCCCACTGAACTTACCGTGGTTCACATTCCCACCTGTGAGCAGCAAGGGAGCAATAACATTATAGATGAGCCACTCATTTTTGGAATGGAGCACAGCTGCTGTCTAATGGCCTGGAGGAACCACAGCCTGAGACCAGAAGTGAAGGAGAATACTTGCCTAACTCAAACTGAAGGTGAAATTGAAGCAAGCAGATACTAGTGTTCCAAGAATCAGGACTGGCCAGTCATGAGGACTAACATCCCTTCTCTCAATGACACTATGCCAAGAGTTTTTGTTTTGTTTTGCTATTTTTTAAAAATGAGCAACAGCCTTCAGATCCTGAGTTTAAAGGCCTGATGCAGGCCTGAGTCATTGGCACCACTCTGTAACTCCTCTCTGTTGCAGGTGTGCTGCCGGGCTCCTCTGGGCCCAGCCAAAGCCCCTCCCCTTCCTCCTCACTCCCCTCTCTCCACCTGACAATTGTAAAATTTAAGGAGCAGATCCTCTCAGGGTGGTATAGCTTCAGGCATATGAATTCTTTCCGGGGCTCTTTGAGCTTGGAAGCAGTTTAAAGGTAAGAAGGTTTGAAGAGTGAATGAGTTCCCAAGAATAAACATGTTTCAAAGGAACCTGAATGAGGGACTTTGTTTATGCGGGTTTTATATGACGTTTGCTTACTTAATGTAGTAACTCCTTGAACATATTGCCTTGTATGATATAATTTATTTACATAATTCTGGATTGGAAAATCATGAGCAAACCCTAGGAAAACTTCTAGAAAAAAGAAAACTTGTTTTTATAAGGATTTTAAAATTAAATATATGTATGTGTATACCTAGCTATAGCTAATGTGGATGTATAAAAATCCACAGATATAGAGATTATATACCTGTATAGATAATAGAGAGAATTAGATTAGATATAAATATTTGAAAAAGAGGGCAAAAATAAATGTAGATCAAAATCTGATTTCCAGCCTGTTTTAATTTATGCCAAATTATTTCCTACAGGACATAAAAGAATATGGTGCTTTTAAATTATTATGATCCAAGTTTTGCTTTTTTAAGCATTTCAGTTTTTGCCACATTGATCTTCTACAAAACTAGGGAAGTCCTTTAAAGCACTGAACTGTTCAAAACTCTCATGACAGAATTATGATAAAATATTTTAAAAAGCAGAGTTTACCTTTAGTGTCTCCTGAAAAGAGGAGAAAAGAATTTCTCCCACAGTGTACCTAGGTAAAGGAAAGGAAAAAGAGTCTCTCTTTCTAGAAGTATAAGTGTGCTCACTTTCTTAAAAAAAAAAAAAATTATGTCTCGCAAAAGAGATTATAAGCTGCTTTATTTTATTTTATCTTAATCTATAGTAAGTTTGTTTGTTTGTTTGTTTGTTTGTTTTTGGTCTATATCTTAGACTTCAAAAATTTAGGTAGTAGAACTGGGGATAAAGAAAATACAGAGAAGATGGGAATATAAGTCAGATAAGCTTTTCAATTACAAATTACTCTGAACCACACAGGTACCTAAAACACCAAGACCACAGGACAGCAAGACTGATGATTTTAGTTGTCTAGGAAAAGCACTCTGTCAGTCATTTTCCTGAAGTAACTTACATTGTTCAAAATAAAGCCAGACGGTTAGATTGTCGCTATCTAGGTTCATTCTAAGTTTTAAAAATATCACTTTATTACTGTTTTATAACAAACATACTACTAGATAACAGGAATGTAAGGCTAATTGCCATTTGAAAGGGATTCTGTTTTGGATGCTGACATTCTTTCTTGTTGAGAAAGAGAAGAGACACTGAGAAACTGGTGGTGGAGGTGCTGTGGGTGCTTTGGTCCATATTCCACAGGGATCATTAAGGAATATAGAAAATACAATCCAGGAAAGGAAGTGACTTTCAAATTTATTCATGGGGCATGTTAGAGAAGCTTAGCCCAGAAAAAGGTCATGTTTATTTTCTCCATATATAAATTTGGCCTCCTTATACTCCTCACGCTCCAAATCTAACAGATTTAAGCTACACCCAGATCCCAGGCCAATTGTTTAACCATTTGAGACATTTTCCTGTTCATTGGATATAGAACAGAAGCTTTGATGAGAAACCTAGAAATTATCTGCTCCAGATTTGAAGTCAATAAAACATCTTATAGGGAATTATTCTTTGTTAAATTTTATGGAGACAGCATTAACAAGCCACTTTAGAAGCCTCTAAAGTTACTAAAGGTTATCTACTGGGAGTCTCTGTCTAGGTTTGGATAATCCATTGGTAGTCCTTTGGTTCAACAACTTTTCAAAGTTTCATTTTTCATGATAGAATTCTTACCTAGTTTCTATCTACAGTCAATATATCATAAATAACTAATTTGTAACATTTATGGTACTGACACTAAGAATAACAGGAAAAAATTTAATGAAAACAGATTCATTTTATGAAGTTTCTTATACAAGTCCAACCTTCTAGCAGTTTAATAAAATCATAATTGTATTTACTAGAAATTCTCTACTGGATATCATTTGGGGGTTGGGGTGCAAGAAGTAGTCAGAGAGTGAAAAGAACTGGACTTATCAGATGAGGCTATGGGCTTATTTCTAAATTCATTAAAGAGTGGATTCATGTTATAGCTTATAAATACTTAAGTTTGTGGCTATTCTAGAGTGGTCCAAAATGAATAACACACACACTCTGCTATTCATGAATATCAAGAGTATCAAGGGGAAAATTCAAAGAGAGTTGAGAAATATTGAGAAAAACAAACACCAGAGCTTCACAGGGCTAAGAGAATTGTAGAAAAAGACAAGCTAGAGTATTTTTCATAAGTCCTCTGGTCAGTAATAAAAGGTAAATCCTCAATCCTGTAAGGGACATGTACTTTTAAATTACATTTGACTAGTATTCTGTGTTTCTATAAATGAGACCCTAAGAAGCAGCTGAGCCATTTGGCATGCCCTAATTTATTTGGGTAACATGGCCATGTTTTATAGGCCCACATGAAATATGAGTTCTATAAAAATAAGAATTATATCATTCCTTTCTGAATCTTCCTATCTTTTGATTTATGTTCAATAAATGATTGCAGATTTATTTGTAAGCTTGTTGCTTTTTAGAAACAGTGCTACTGTTATCCCTCAGAATATTACAATAGTAATAGCAACATTTGTAAAGAATAATTGTAGTTCAGAAAATGCTTTCCCAATTATTTTTGTAGTACATCACTTTATTTCTACCCTGTGATATATGGGAAAATGTGCAAATATTATTTATGACCAGAAATAAAACAGTCTACTGGTAAACATGAACTCCCACTAAACTCCAGGTTGTTTTTTAATCCAAATATTATTATACTTGGATGAGTAGTGGTCTTTCTTCTGCCTATTTTTACAATAATCTCCTCAATCTCTGGCTCCATCTGGTGGAATATTGTGAGGTCATGGCCATGGGCATCGCTCTTCCTAAATCTACTTCATGGGATTAGTATAGTGTCTTTATGATTCTCCAAGGAAACAGAAGTAAGTCTTTCAAAATCTGAAGATTGGATTATCTATTAGGCCAATAAATTTTCTCTTGCTTATGGGACTGCTTCATAGAGTAGAATGTCTATTTTATAGAAACACCTTTTCCCACTAGGTTTAAAAAGAAAAAACACATAGGTTACAAAAAAACTCTACCCTGCCAAAAATAGCTTACATTTTTTTTCACACATTTTACACCTCACTTGCCACATAAATGTCTCCTATGAAGTAGAGCAGGCTGAGGATGCTATTGTAGAAAAAAACTGAAACGTACACAAGTTAAATTTCCCAAAGGGGGAAACATTAAAGAGGCAAAGACCAAAAGTCAAATGCTTTGATCCTACATGCATTAATTATAGCATGTAGATTTCATTGTTTAAAACAAACAAGCATTTTTGTTGGCCGCTGCGCTGTGCGCATCCACGGGGATTCTTCCCACAGAGTTCTGAAGCGAAAGGCTTACAATTAAAAGGAAAAAATTTAAAGATAATTCGGGAATTCTATTGACAAAGCTTGTGGGTCTCTTAGACTACAGCAGTAACTGCTGCTCTACCATCGTGTGGGGGGCGGGGGTTCCAGAAACAAGAAAGTCACTGCAGTGGTCCCGAAGAAGCAGCAGGTGTAGACACATCCACGAGGCGGAAGCGCCGGCGGAAGTGGAGGTGCTGGAGCCGGAGGAGGATTTCGAGCAGTTCTTCCCGCAGCTCCAGTTCAGAAACACAGCGAAGTAACAAAAATAAAGTTCACGACGAAAACAGCTTTTGCTTCAGCCCCATTTCTCCTATGAGAGTATTTTCCGACAAAAGGTATCTTTCCAGAACCAAACACATTTGATGATCCAAACCGTATCAAGGTCATCCATCCAGCCCCGGGTCATCCACGAGATGGCGTGAGGACCTCGCGTCTCTTATCGCGAGAACTGGCAGTGAACTTCCGGACCAGGAGCAAGCTGTGGAGGATGGACAGCGTCCTTATCCAGGTGAAAACGGAGGTGGAGGCCTCGGAGGAGAGCTGACCAGGAGCAAGCTGTGGAGGATGGACAGTGTCCTTATCCAGGTGAAAACGGAGGTGGAGGCCTGGGAGGAGAGCACCCTCAACCACGGGCAGCACCCGAGTGGCGTGGCTGGCCGACGAGAGAGTGTCGGAGTTGTGCGGGAAAGCCAAGGAGATCCTGAAGATGGCAGAAATGCGTGGCGAGCTCGTCCGACGAACACAGAGAAGCGAGTCTTCCCGAAGGAGGAGATAAGAGGTAAGGTTGGAAACTAGCTTGGATGGAACCTAGTAGTCGCCCACAGCATGGTTAAACCGCAGCTTGTAAAAAGTTATATTCTTAGGCCCTCATCTCCCATTTTATTGCATCAAAAATTGAGCATTGGGAACAAAGCTGGGGTCGAGGAAAGAATGCGTGCTGATTTTGATAGGTGTTAGTATACTGGCTTTTTTTTTTTTTTTTTTTTTTTTTTTTTGCGTCTCCCTCCCACACTGGTAATTAGAGAAAAATAAAAGTAACTTCGGGTTTGTTTTTGTGAGACATAAAAGTTAATTCTAACAGGGCATTCGCCAGAAGTACACCTGTCTAGGCACTAAGTGAGTTTGGGGAAAGCTAAAGAAAACCTAGGCCGTAGAGCAAAATGGAACACAGGGTGAGAAGACAGGGAAAGAGAAATAAAGAATACAGCCAGAGGCCATTACCTTAAATTTCCATATTGTTCTATGAGGCAGGTATGTCAGAGGACCATGACTCAAAGAAATGGTGTTCTTCTGGGTGAATAACATTTAGGTGAATAACATATTTTTAACACCAGGATATGAAACTTTGAGAGTCAATGTCTTGTAAATTTTTCGCAGCTGTGCTTTAGGTTCACAGCTGAGGATTGTAGTCAATTGATAAGGACGGACTGACACCTTGAGGAAACTGAAACAGCTTGTCATTTTCTCTGTTTTGCTTTTGTATGGTTTTTACCCCCAGGTTACAGTCTCCCTTATGGTCAGTGATTGATGACCTCGATATGGGTTTAGACCATCAAATATGTTTGGTTTTGGAAAGATAACTTTTGTAGGAGAAATACTTTAATAAGAGAACTGGGGCTTAATTAAAAGTTGTTTCCATCATCACGTTTATTCTTGTTACTTTGCTGAGGTTTTGAATGTTGGACATGGCGGTATTTTTGCTGTTGACTTTGTGACCTGATTGTTTTTCGGTACATGTCAAGACTTGGGATGAGATTCTTCCAACTTTAGAGGTTCAGTGGAAGGCACTAGGCAACACCTTGTGAAGAATGTATTAATGAGACTGCTTTGCATAAAGCTGGGAAAAACAAGAAAACAGTTGGAGATGGAAGATGGTTTTGTATACATTTTGGAACTTTAGTTCCTCTGTGAGAAGAAAGAGGAGAGCCATGTTTTGTGGCACACTGTCTGATACATATTGTGTAACTATCAGATGAGTTGATTTAGACTACTGACCTTGTACGACAAGGCAGTTTGACAGGGACTATTGTAGAACCCTCACATGTTAGAGGGGCATCAGACAATGGCATCGAAGGGACAATCTACAAACAGCCTTGAGAGACTGGAGTAAAGAAAAGACATTATCAGGGCCTGAAAAGTCTCTTCCAGTTCATCAGGGTGATAGACCTGTCAGATTGGAGGTCAAAGTTAAGCATATGTTAAGTGTTAATTTGCCTTGAACAACAAAGACCTAAAAAGCCTTTTTTAAGAAATAAATTTTTCATTCACATGAAGAAAAAAGGAAAAAAAAAAAACCAAACCTAATTTTAGTATATTTCATAATATACATTTTACATATTTTTCAAATGTCTTAAATATTACACAGTAGAAAAATAAATGAGAAAAAGTTCCTTATCTACAAGAGTAAAAAACATTAAAATGAAATGAAAGTGATAGTAAATCAATTTTGATTAAATACCCTATTTTTGAAAAAACTTAAAAAGCAATATAAACTTAAGAGTTCATTTTTAGATACCTCTTTGGAACCTTGAATTAGGTTACACAGATGATAAACTTGCAGCCTTTTTATGAGAAACTGGATGTAGTCTGTTACCAACTTTTAAAAAATGTTTTCCGTCCCTACACTCATCTGCCTTCTCATACATTTATTCTCCCTGTTGAACATTATTTATTATTTCTCCTGTGGTCTATACCGCCTACCTCCTCAAGAACTTTGATTTCATTCACTACTTTATATTAAAATGAGGCTCAGGATAAATCTATGCATGCCCTTTAGTGTCCTCCTGAATACTGCTACTTGATGGTCCCAGGACCATGTCAAAAAAAAAAAAAAAGTTCTAAATTGCTGCCCCCACTCTGTTTTGATTGTTATTGTCCAAACTGGAATAGTCATAAGAAATAAAAGTTCTCTATTCAACAACACCTATTGATCATTAACCTAGTAAAATATGCAAAGATGCATATGCCCTTCTCCATGATGAACTCTCAGAACTCTTTGTTAGTTGGGGAGATAGAATGTGACATATTTCTCAGATAGTTTCTCTCGGACCTAGTCATCAAAAAAGTAAACAAGCAATGCACTGTAAAACACTTGGCACCTTGTAGCCACTTTATCCTGGTGCTACTTATGAAAGAAGTGAACTTTGAGCTAAGCCTTAATTGTTAAATAAATTCCAGATAGTTGCAGTGGTTGGGTTCTTGATAAGTAAACAACACCGAATAAATGTGGATTGGGCAAAATTGTAGAAGGAGGGGTTTGGGGGATTGTGAGCAAATGTCTAAATTTGTGGGGAGTTCCTCCAGTTCTTGAGAGTGACTCACTCACTAATCTCCTGTAAACTAATTCACAATGAGGTGTCAATGGCTTAATGATACCCTTTCTAGGACATTAAAGGATTTTTTTTCCTTTTTTTTTTTTTAGATTAATGCTTTCATTCAAAGAACTTAATCTCCTGTGGTGGGGGTTTCAAGTAAGAGGATAGGATGATTTTATGGATATTTCAGAGTAGGGAAAAATTTAAGCATCCTCATATTGAAGCCATGCTACCAAAGTAAATACGGCAATTCCCTCTGTAAGATAAGCTAATAAAATGTTGGTTTTGGAGTTGCTTTGTTATTGTTGTTGCTATTTTTAGTTATTTGCAGTGCTTTTATGGAGATGTGGATGAATTTGAAAATAACATGGTAATTGTATGTATGTGTGCTTTGTGTGTGTATGTGTGTGTTACTGTGTTTGTGCCCTGGGGCGTCCTAGGTGAAGGGCTCCCTTGAAAAATTTGAAACAAATAAATAAAATGAGAACTGACCTAAATTTTTGCCTCAAACTGGAACTGAGTTCAAGCTTTTGAGGAGGATCAAAAACTTGATTAACTGTTGTTTATTTGTTTTTAAAGGCTTTGCTTCCCTCTAACTCAAAAAAGTAAAAGCGATCAAACACTACCCTCTGAGAGAGACTCTTGTCTCAATATTTCCAACCGGGTTGAAACCAGAAAGTACTTGTGAGGCAACTGGGAAGCACAAGTGACTTGCAGCCCAAGGTCCAGGATCCAAGGGGTTAGAAGGAGTTCAGCTAAATTTCATGTTGATGTCCAAGGAAAACAGCAGTGGTGTTGTTTTCAGTGGAATTGAGATCCTAGAGGGCAGAAAACATCATTATGTGAAACAGAAAAAGAACATGCGTTTGTGTTTTTCACCAGAGTCTGGGAGAAAACACATTTACTCATTGGTTGAAAAGTAAAAAGAGACCCATGGGATGTGCTGAAACCTGTGGGTAAACTTGAGGCAGCTGGTGTAAGGCAAAGCTGTGAGGGACAATTCTGGAGACTTGGAATTAAGGCTGTCTTCTCACAGCTGTGTGACCTGGAACATGCTGTGTAGCTCCTGCAGAATTTGGTATTTGAATCTGTGAAGTGTTCAGTTGTTCAGAATATCAATGGCCTGTCTTGCATGACACACTTAAATAGGTGCGTTGTGCCTTTCTAAGTTTGATAAGAACCAGTTGTATTCTTGTGAATAGTAAATTTTAGAAGGGACTCCAGACACATACTAAAATCATTAGTATTAAAAAATTCAGCATTATGAGAATTTGTGTAAACGAAGCTATAAGAATTTTAGTAATATGGCTTAACCTCCATGTTTTTGAAGGCTTTATGAAAACAGAATTGAAAAATGGGTAGAGTTTTGATACAGAGAAATTCATTGGTTGGAGGACATTATAAGCTGAAGTAACACCATATAAAGGTAACATGAAAAAGCAAAATTTGACTTACCTGATAGCAAGTAGGCAACATCGTTTAAACTGGAGAGGAGTAAGGAGATAATTTTGGAAAAATCATTGAGGTCAAAGGCGGATGTTCTTGGTTGCTAAGTGACTCCTTTGAGCTTTGTTTTATATGCAGCAAGGGTACTTAATACTTAAGACTTTTGCTCAGAAGTATGAATAAATGTAATCTTTTATCAAGATTAAATTTGAAACCAGTGATAAAGTGAATTAGGAGGAAAAACAAAAGGGAGTGACTAATCAATTAAGAGTTCATCACATTAATTTAGGTAAGAGGTAGTATGGCCCTAACCAAGACAGTGACCATACTTGTGGAAAGGAGATTGTGTATCTCGGAGTCAAATGGAAGTAGAATCAAGAGGATCTGGCACTGATTGTAGCTAAGAAGGGAGGGAAAGGAGTCAGAGAGGATTCTTGTCTTCAAACTTGAATAGCTTGAGAGATGTTGCAATTAACTTGAGGAACCTCAGATAGAAGCAGGCTTGAGAGAGAAATTGGTGAGTCCAGTTGAGTTTGAGATTAAAAAGTTATCTAGTAAGAATGGGAATTTGAGTCCTGAAATCAAGATCTAGGTGAAGGCTGGAGACAAAGATGGAAAGTAATTTGCAAAGACATCACAGCTGAAATCATGGAATCATGGAAGTACTGGATACTGATGTACATTCAGTTTTTTCCCTGGTCTGATGCCAGCTATACAGATATTATTCCTGGGCTTTGTTAACAGGTTTCCTAGTGTGAGGTTGGCTCTTGGCAACTGGACTTTGTCCCTGGAACTTAGAGCTATCTCTGTTGAGCTGAATATCAGCACCTTCATGAGTTCTTCAAGTCTGATCTAACCTCTGCAATTCACTGCCTATTCTTATCACCCTGATTTTATCAGGACCTCAACTCATTATGTCTATTACCTGTAGCTTTCATGCTGATAAAGTTTAGAAATGCTTATCAGAACTTTTTTTTTTTTTTTCAAAAGGAAGCTGTGGGATTTTGTTTGCCTCTCTCGAGTTTTTATTTAATTCTTCCAATAAAACCTGTACCTTAAGGATCTGGATGTATCATTTTAATACTTTCCATAAGCAATGTACATTTTAATAATGTATTTCCAAAAACCATTCCAGGAAAATTTCAGTGCCAAGAAAACATAGGAAATTCCTTCTTACTGTATATGTCACATTTTTTCTTGTTTTATACTCTTTTGTAAGGCTTCACATGAATCACATAGAATTTTTTTTCAATATTCAAAGATGTAAATAGGTAGATATCAAAATTCTACAAGACATTACCAGTCTTTAGACCTGGCTTTAAAGCTTCATGGTTATGTAACTCTTGGGAAATCATTCGAGATTTCAGTGCTACACCTTACTGGTATGAGAATTCAATTAGGTAAGCTACCATTCCCCAAAAGCAGTAAAGAACTAAGAAATATAAAGTATGGGACATGGGATAAATAAAAACAAACTATTCGCTATAATCTGGAGTATTAGAAGTAATACGTACCATAGTGATTCTATAGCTATGTTTGTGATTATTTGATTAATGCCTATAGGATCAGACTGTTAATTCATGATGAACAGTCGTATCAGATTTCAGGTTTTGTTTATCATAGTCCCAGCAACTAGTATTACACTTAGCATATAGTATGTGCAGAGTAAAAACTTCTGAATGAACTGAATGCTTTGATGCTTAAATATAGTCCATTTAGTATAATAAGTCAGTACATTTTAATTGTGAAAACCTTTTTCTTTGAAAATTCAAAACAGATGATAATGCAAATTTGTACAAGAGTGATTTATATAAATTTATAGGTAAAACATTCATGACAGTGAAGTGAGGAAAGATAGAGATGACTGAAAAAATTTTAGAGTATCTTGTCCTGTTTTATGTGGGTTCCAAAGCTGGAGTAAATCAAAACTGATTTTGACCAGCCCCTAAGTAGTCTTTTTTGTGTTCTACTGCTATATTCTCTTGGCTTTGTTCCTTGTGTGCTTCTGTGTAAAACATATGTTCCTCAAACAGTAAACAATACCTGTACATCATCCCCTTTTCCATTTCTTCTTGCAATTTTGTCCTCATCCAGTGATTCTCATGTCTCAGCATCTAGAATAGCTGGGACCACAGGCACATACCACCACGGCCAGCTGATTTTTGTATTTTTTGTAGAGATGAGGTTTTACATCTTGCCCAGGATGGTTTTCAGCTCTTGACATCAAGTGATCCACCCACCTTGGCTTCCCAAAATGCTGGGATTACAGTCTTCCACCAAGATGCCCTCCCTGTCAATAGAATTATTTTGTTCACCTTTAACAATCTCAAATATTAGAACCCTGTGGAAGCCTTCAGTGTCTTAGTTTTCACATAGTGTTTGTTTTTACCTTTCTTTACTTCCACAGAGCCAGTTTCAGTAGGTGCTTGAACATCTTGACATGAATATTTATAAAATCATAAACTCAGTTTATCAAAAGCTGACTGTATTAATTTTTTACCTTTTTCACTCCTCTCCTCAAATCACCTATTTTGGTCTATTAAAAATCACCATTTGTCACTCAAAATTGATTCTTCAAACTTCCCTCCCCACCCACCTTTCTTTGTCATCCCATATTTAATAAAAGTCTTGTCAGTTTTACTTCCCAATGCTCATTATGCCACAACCACATTTTTGCCCCAGCCACCAAAGTTCTGATTCAGTTGGTCTTCATTAGAGTCATTGTGTTCTATTGCCCATCTCTAGTTCATGTAGCATACTGCCACCGACATTATCTTTCCGAAATTTACATCTGCATATGACACTTCTTTTTCTACTTAGTCTCTAATGGGTAAAGTTTTTGATCTAACATTAATAATCTTTTAAAATAAGGCTCAAAACTGTCTTGCTAATTTTATTTATTTTTAATTTGTAAAGGCTTAATTATATGTAATTCACATACCATGCATTTCACCCATTAGAGTGAACGAATCAGTGGGTTTTGGTATATTCACAAAGCTGTGCAACTACAGTCGATTTTAGAACAGTCTTACCACCTTCAAAAGAAGCTCTATTTCCTTTAGATGTCGACCATGCTCAATTTCCCTCATCTCATCCCAGGAATAGGCATCTATTAATTTATTTTCTGTCTCTTTAGATTTTCCTGTTACTGGCATTTCATATAAATGGAATTTTTGAATACATAATCTTCTTTCACTCAGCATGATGTTTTTAAGATTCATTTATATTATAGCATGTATAAGTATTTTGCTAGTTTTTCTTGCAAAATAATATACCACATTGTATGCATATATCACATTTTATTTAAATATTAATCAATTGCTAGTCTCTTTTGGCCCTTTCCTCCTACCATACCTTGTCTCTTACTCTCACTACTTTAAATTCTTTTTTCTGAATTTCCTAGAGTCCTTTGTACCTGCTGTTTTCTAATTGGTTGTTTAAGTTTCCTTATTTTCAAGTATATTTTACGACTGTTCTTTTTCATATTCCTAAAACTGAGGTTTGTATTTTGTTTTACATAGATAATCAATTGTATTCAATGAAAATGGATTACATTTACTGTTTTCAGTATTTTGATACTTAGGAATGTGAAGGCTATAGTAACCATAAATGCAAGAATGAGCACTGTCTTAAAATTTATGACCTAATGTCAAAATATTTAAACCTATAATCATGTAGGTCATTGTGCCTGTGTTTAATATTTAAACCTACAATCATGTATGGTCATTGTGCTTGTATAATTGATTTGATGTCCTTTATTTATATGTGAAACATTATTAGCATAAATACTACCAGTTTTCTAATATAAGAGTGATAAATTGGGGTAAATTAACAAATATCTTTGGATCTTCCAAAGTGAAAAACATTGGACTGGAGTACTATGGGAGATTGAGAAGTGCAAAGAATTACGGGAAATAACACATGAACACAAGTAATAATGAACTAACCTGTTATGACAGGAAATGCGAACTGTTTGGTTCTTGGACATAGCAGCAAAAACAACAGATTACTTTAGGTTAAGCTGCTATTAAAGAACTCTGGATTAGATAAGATTAAATTCAGACCATAAAGAAAAACAGAATTGAGATAGACAGGTGAAGACAAGAGAGATATTTAAGTGGGACCACCTAAAAGCCAAATTTGTTGACAAGGGAAATCCTAATTGGGATCCCAGTTTTAGTACAGCCCTGGGTATATTTTGTTCATCTGGTTAATTCCTTGCAGTTATTCAGCTATGCCAACGTTCTTTCTTGCTTTGTGAATTTGCGGAAACTGCTCCCTTTGCCTGGTCAGTCTTCCCCCTCCCCACCCCAGTAATCTGTCCGGCTGTATTTCTTGCCAACTAAAATTCAGTTTAAATCAATTTCTTTGCAAAAGTCTTTTCCATTCACCTCTTGCTGAGTTAGGTGCACCCTTCACTATATATCTATAACCCTGTAATTGGAACATAGCCCATGTTGGATAAATGGGTGATTGAATGGATAAAAAATAAATAAATGAGAGTATGAAATATTAAACTACCTCACCGAATCCTTCCTATTCACACTGTCGTTCAACATTTATTTTCTAAATCTGCTTTCTAGCTAGCTTTTTGAAAGAACTTAGACCATGTGAAGCAGGGCAGAAACATGTAAGTGGAAGGTGGTAGTTATTTTAGTAATTTACAGCCTCCTGTTACGATTCTGGAAAAGCAATAATTCTTGAAGTATAATCCTTGAACAAGCAGTGTCATCTTCACCTGGGAGCTTACTGGAAATGTAAATTCTCAACTTCCATCTCCAAACCTACTTAGTCAGAAATGGGGAGAGAAGAATGGTTTTCACAAGCCCTCTAAGTGATTCTGAGGCCTGCTAACATTGGAGAACTACTATACTGTATTGAGGACGCTTTTGTAATGTCATAAGGGACTTGCAGGTGGTTTGATATGCTCATTTAGCTCTGTCTAAATGATTCATTTCTTCCATATAATCATTCATTTCTGCAAAAGGTCCCCTGATTCCTTTTCTTGGAAAATTTTATTCAAAAGTAATATTTGGGGGCTAGGTGTGTTTCCTGCTTCTGGGGTATCATTTATTTCCAGATTTTCAGTGACTCTCAGTGGACACACACACACACATATGTGTGTGTGTGTATGTGTGTAGATAACTATATTCATGGATTAATGCACACACATATTTCCTTCCTTTCCACATATATGTGTGTGTGTATTTAGTGGTATAATCACAGCTCAGTGCAGCCTAAAGCAGTTCTCCCACCTCACCCTCCTGAGTAGCCCGGACCACATATGTGTGCCACCATACCTGGCTAACTTTTTTTTTTTTTTTTGGAGAGACAGTAACTTTTCTATGTTGCTCAGGCTGATTTCAAACTCCTGGGCTCAAGTGATCCACATGCCTTCACTTGAGCCCAGGAGTTTGAAACCAGCCTCAACAACATAGAAAATTCTGGGGATTACGGACATGAGCTATCACGGTTGGCCATCTATACATATTTATATGTATATCCATCTTTCTCTATATTAAGGTAAACATGAGTTCATAGGAATGTCTCCAACTCTGAAGTGCCCCCTAGATCATATTAGCCTTCTCTTCACCTGGCTTGTACACAACCTTCCACTCTAACAGTGAGAAACCTAGTTTTCCCTGTCTTCCATACATCTCTCAATTGTTCAAGTCCAGTGTGTATATGTATAATGGTTCCATGGTTTTTAACATAGCATTTGGTAAATAACATTACCAGTTAAAGTTTGACATTCTCATGTAGTTCTTTTCCTATGATGGTATTGGAGTGGCAATCCAAAATAAAACGTAATGTTGAATGTTTCATCATCTATAAGAATTAGTTCTCCAAGAGACTAATCTGCAACATCCTGGCTTGTGTATTAAAAGGAACAAAGAAAGACCCAATTCACAAAAGGATAAAAAAAAAAAAAAATACAAACACCATCAGAGGTAGACCAGACCCTGGAAAAAGTGAAGGGACATTTCCAAACTTAATGCAGTTCCAGCAATGGACAGTACATATGTGAGGCCCATTTTGTTAAATTGTTCATAGATTTAGAATGACCTGTCACATTCAAATGTTAATACATAATTATTGAATTCTATTACATGAAAATAGGTAATTAAAACTGGCCATTGTGGTTCCTCCTAATCAAAGCAGAATTTTAGGTCCGTACAGAATTGTAAGTATATAAGGCCAGGAAGTCTGAATCTTGGCGCATTTCTTCTTTCTAGGAAAGGTTCACAGGTAGAATGATAGGTGAGGAGCTGGTGGGCCAGAGAGAATGCAGAAGCTGGCCACTGCACTGAGAGGGGCTCACCTAAAGTTCCTAGTGATCCAGAAGCTACTTTTTGTGGCTCTTCTAAGGAAAATGGTACTCATTCAGAATGACTTTTTTAAAGCAAATAACATCCTATTCAAAATTTCTTCTTAAAAATATGTCACCTCTGCTAGGAAGCAACCAAATTGCCCTACATCAGCATTCATCATTATTTTTTATCTTTATTTCCTTGTTGTGTTTCTTTATTACATTTGATTCTGCCTGTCCTGTATTAGAGTTTCTTGTTTGTAGTGTTACTTACCTTTTCCTTTTCAGTCTGCCCTAGGTATTCTCTTTGAGGGTGGAGGCGTGATCTCATTATTTGAATGCTTAACATGTAGTTGATTATCAACAAATACTGAATAGAAAGCTCAAAGAACACATAGAAAGAATAACTCAACATGATAGTTTTTTATTCACAGATTTCTTTTGTGAAAGCTAGCAACTTCCTTGTCTTTATTGAGAAAAATGACTTTTCACCATGAGCATTCATGCATGCTCATAAAAGCAAGTTCTTATGAGATAGTCCCAGGAATAATACTGTCTTTTGAGTATCTGAAAAATAAATTATTCATGATTCTTGCAAGTTTCTTTTAATCATAGAATTCTTCAATATATCATTGGAACTGTTTATATAGTTTGGACATTCTCAATCTGCCGAATTGACTTGAAGAGATTAAACAAACAAACAAACAAACAAACCCAAAAAGGTGCCAGAGTCACACCCCTAGAGTTTCGGATGTAGCAGGTTTGAGATAAGGCTTGGAAATCTGTCATTTAAAAATACCTCCCAAGTGTTTCTGATGGGAAGTCAGATCACATCCTGCCTCATATTGTGGAATAGGTGATTAAAAAATCCCCGGAGCTCTGTTCTTGCCATTAGCAAGAAGTGTCAGTACTGATGTGTATGTTACACCAGAAGTCTGCTCACCTCAGACCTTCCCTGAAGAATATGTTTGGTTTGCCTTCTCGGTGGCTGTCACACCAAACTGCATGAAAGAACAGACTGGCTGAAAAGCAAAATTTATATTTGGGAACAATATTAAAAACATAGGGCCAAAGAGAAAGCCATTTGCAACAGATGACCATTCCATAGCTTAGATTTATCAGGACTTCTTTGCTTTCTGTTAACTAGACTGCCTGGTGAATTCTTCATGGCAAATAACTCTAGGGTTTCCAGTGTTTCGAGAAAGTGATTTCTAGCCTCCTATACTCTAAGCCTTGCAAAGTACAGTCTAGTATTGAGACAGGCCACTTAGAAAAGCTCTGAGCCTCAGGGAACAGCGCCATCTGCTGATGATTGAGGACATAGCTTACTTGAGAACAAGCATTTTCGGGAAAGCGGTAGATACTAATTATATATGTCCTGGCTTTTGCACCACAGCTGCTACAACACCTACTCCCAAGCACCAGACATTCTTTCAGCTCACTGGGCGAGAGTAGCCAGTATTAACTAATGGGTATTTTTATTACTTAAATATGAACATCATTTATTGAATGCCATGGCTTAAGCCTTAGGTAGACAAACTCTGCCTATAGGTGCTCATGCATCAAACAGGGAAGCTCGGCACTACTGGACTTTGCCCCGGTAACTTTAATGGTTTATGGACAATGTTATAGGCATCTGGTTACAGGGGGCTATGGGAAATTTCATTTTCTAACTTTTTAAGGCCCAACATCAACAATCCCCAGCTAGTATGTGATACTCTGAAGTTTCAGCATGTGCCATTTCCTGCTGAACGAGTCTAACAGAGCAAAGCAGACCCCAGGGAAGCCCAATTTTGGGTACGTTAAATCTTTAAAGAAATGAGCTGCTATTTTTCCCACTGGTAGTTTATTTATGTATTTGTTTTAATGTTAGGGCTTATCCCTTCTAATATCCTCCCCAGGACCAGGAAAGGGAAATGTTAAAATCATGAAATGTAGAGAGAAGAAATACCCTATCTTTCTCTCTCTCTCTCTCTCTCTCTCTCTCTCTCTCTCTCTCTCTCTCTGTGTGTGTGTGTGTGTGTGTGTGTGTGTGTTCTAAACCAGATCTTTGAAAGATAAACATTTGCTGTAGCAAAATGTTGAAAGTAAAAGTCATAAGCAAGTTTCATTACATTTTTCTAAAAATATTTGGCTTTCAAAATCAAACCCACTTAAAGTTTTCCTCCTTTTATTTTCTTAGTCATTTCAGCATATTGTAGAGAATTTCACTGTGTCATAATAATGTTATTTTTACACAGATTTTAACAGTAAAAATAAAGTTGGTGGACCTCACTGCCCTCCACAAGAGCTGAAAGTTCATTTCTCCGCCCTAGTCTTCCCATACTTGTGAAGAAAATACCACATTTAAAATTAAAGGTCAGCACTTAAGCTCTTGTGAGGTCTTGTAATATTTGATCAGAGTTAAAAAAATCTATAGCATAAGGCCGGGCGCGGTGGCTCAAGCCTGTAATCCCAGCACTTTGGGAGGCCGAGGCGGGTGGATCACGAGGTCGAGAGATCGAGACCATCCTGGTCAACATGGTGAAACCCCGTCTCTACTAAAAATGCAAAAAACTAGCTGGGCGTGGTGGCGCGTGCCTGTAATCCCAGCTACTCAGGAGGCTGAGGCAGGAGAATTGCCTGAACCCAGGAGGCGGAGGTTGCGGTGAGCCGAGATCGCGCCATTGCACTCCAGCCTGGGTAACAAGAGCGAAACTCAGTCTCAAAAAAAAAAAAAAAAATCTATAGTATATATTACAAATAATATTTGAAATAAGTGCAGATGGGAATAATTAGAATTTTTCAGTTTGATTTTACTGTTTATAAAATATTTGAAGTAGGCTTATTTATCTATATTTAAAATGTGTCTAATTCAGTTTTCACTGTTGCAAGGACAGACATGGCATAAACACATTTACATGAATACTCATTATTTCCAAAGTTTAGACCACGTAAAGTTTAGGTACTTCAACTTAAAACATGGCAAATTTAAGTAAATGAAATATTATATAATAATAAGAGTGAAACTTATTGATAACATTACTATGTAATGTTTTTGGTACTTTATGTGTAATAATTCATTTAATCCCTACAGCAACCTTCTAATCAAAACACAGCACCATAGGTAAAGGTTATTCACAGATTACTTTTGGATTAAGGACACAGAAACGTCAGGTACGTTACCTAGGGATCAAAATATAGCTAGTATAGACATATTGAGATAATCCCTTTATATGCCCCAAGATACCTCCTTAAATGTTCTCTATCAGATGTCTCATTTCATCTCATCATACTCCTAATCTTGAGATATTCCTATCTGTCTGTCTGTCTGTCTTATCTATTTATCTATCTGAGTATCCATCAGCCCATCCATCCATCCACCATCCATTCCTACCTGCCTACTTACCTACCTACCAACCTACCTACCTACCTACTGGTTGAGCATTCCTTATATGAGACCAGAAGTGTTTCAAATTTGAGATTTTAAAATATTTGCATATATGTAATAAGATATCTTAGGGATGAAACCTAATTCTAAACATGAAATCCATTTGTTTCATATGTACTTTTTACACATAACCAAAAGGTAATCTTACACATTTTCAATAGTTTTGAACCAAAGTTTGGGTACATTGAACTATCAGAAAGCAAAGGTGCCACTATCTTGGCCACTCATGAGTACAGTCTGTAATTGTTTGGCATCATCATCATTCCTGACTCAGAATTTATATGCCACAGAGAAGCAATTATTTTCTTTTTTTTTTGAGATGGAGTTTCGCTCTTGTTACTCAGGCTGGAGTGCAATGGCGCTATCTCGGCTCACCGCAACCTCCGCCTCCTGGGTTCAGGCAATTCTCCTGCCTCAGTCTCCTAAGTAGCTGGGATTACAGGCACGCGCCACCATGCCCAGCTAGTTTTTTTTGTATTTTTAGTAGAGACGGGGTTTCACCATGTTGACCAGGATGGTCTCGATCTCTCGACCTCGTGATCCACCCGCCTTGGCCTCCCAAAGTGCTGGGATTACAGGCTTGAGCCACCGCGCCCGGCCTGCAGTTATTTTCTTATACTTATTCATGCATAAGTACTTAACAGTAATATAACATACCATTAATACAATGAAAACGGTACTGTGTTCGAAGTAGCTAAGCAGCATGGTAGCATCACCAGATGCCTGTATGAGCTATTAAACAACAGCAGCAATAAACACCAGCAGGCTTTTAGTCTTTACCTATGGTGTGGTGCTGTGTTTTGATTAAAAGGTTACTGAAGCCTGTATTTTATCTCTTTAGATGAGAAGAAACATCAGAAGCAGTTGAGGGACCAGGAAGTTGGTCCTCTAGGATGAGGGGACATTCTTTTAAATGTCCTGTTAAAATGTTAAGTGTAGAGTCATCTGTGTCATCAATAGCTTTTTTTTTTTTGGTCTTAGAAGTCTCTTTTTCATTTTATAAACTGAAATGATTTCTTCTTCTGATATTAACTACAAACAGACACTGCTCTAGTCCTTCAATAAACCTATCACACATTTCAGCATGTCATCTATAAGCACTTTTTCTGTAGCGTTAACAAGTCATTTTCCTTGTCACTATTATCACAGTCATCTAGACCCAGAATCATTTTGGCCTTCTCATCACTGACTAATGAATGAACAACTGGAGCCTCATTATTGCTGTTAAGAGCTTCATTGATGTCCACTTCTTCCAGCTTATTGACAGATTCTGAAGGTAGAATTTTTGCATATATAAGGAGATCTGACATTTTTCTTCTCATATGACATAGTCATAAGCCAGAGATTGTGCCAGGCATGCACAACTGTGCCTTTAGTCACTGACTTCCAAGCACTGGCAGCAGAACCTATGGTATCCTAAACTTTTCAAAACCTTTCACACCCATACTTCTGTTCTCTGCTGCTGACATGTTTTTCACGAAAGTGTTTTTTATATTTACTTTTCTTTAATCTGAGGATGCCCTAGTTACATGGCTGAATCAATGAAGTCACATTTGGAGGAAAGTACATGGCATGAACATAATCTTTGAGAATTCAGGGCCTTCCTGCAGTGAGCTCAAACTGCTGGTACCAAATGTTTATGAAAGTAATCAGAAAAGATGTCCCTAGCGATCCATGCTTTTCTGTTAGTAAAATATTACACTGTTAAAAAATTTACTCCTAGAAAACAGTGAGAATGCAAGCTTCTGCCTATCACAGCAGGGTTACACTTACGTGTGCCGGCTGCCTTAGCACATCCTAGCACAGTTATTTTGTCCTTGGCATCCTTAATTTTTATAGGAGCTATCTCATCAGCTATAGTCAGTGTCTTCTGGAGGCAATAACGCCAAAACAGTTGTTTTAGTAGCATTATAGACGTATTCTGGAGTCAGATTTTCATCAGTAATGACCTTGACAAACTCATCAATGAGTTTCTCTGCTACTTCGTGATCAGAAGATGCTTATCACCCAGAGCTTTAAACATGTAACACCATGTTGTTGTAGGACAAAAAACGGGTCCTTGTCACACAATTAGGAAGAGTTAGGCACACAGACACTTTTGGAAGAGTGAGGGGGAATGGGATTTATTGGGTGAAAAAGGAAAAAAAAGCTCATAAAAGTGAGAAGGATTTCTGTTAACAGGCCCCCATGTCACAGATGGAATCCCAAGTCACCATCCAGGAACCTGAGAGGCCAGGCTTCTCCTCCCTGCAAATGGCAGGAACTTCCCGAGACTCCACCCCAGCCTCCCAGAATGCAGGTGGGAATTACTGAGAAAGAATAAGTTGATAAAAGGGCGAGCTTCATCCTGATGGCAGTCTGGTTTTTCAGCCTTCAGGCTGTTTTAGGCTTGAAGATGAAGTTTCCCTGGGGGATGCTTGACTGCCTCCTGTCTCTATCAGTGACATTTTTCAAATTTCTACAACCAGCATGCTGAAAACTTATAGTTCAATTTTCGGTTTACTGTGATAGATCTTTGCTTGTTTTATAATCAACATACTATTAAATAATTTGTGTTCACTGCAATGCTTATGGATCCATTCTATCAATACACAATCAGGATGTTCATTTTTAGGTTTATGCAGTTTTTTTTCTTTCTATTTTTCAATTCACTTCTGGTTATCACTTTCATCAAAGGTCCTGGCCTGATGGGACATTATGGGAAACTGCCCTTGGTATGTTCTGCCATACACATGCCATTTTATTATCCTTTGTGGAAAAGCCTCCATGAGGGAACCTGGGCATGTACAGAGAAGATACATCAAAACTGAAGGGAGGTGGGAGGGTTTTACTTCCCCCATGTGGATGCTGAATAAACTGTGTGCACTTGCATTTTGACTGCAACATGTCATGTGGTCGGGTGGGGAATTTTCTTCTTGTGACATTATGTCTGTGTTCAAAATAATTTGAATTTGGAAGATTTTCAGATTTTGGATTTTTTAAAATTGTACTTTAAGTTCTGGGGGTAAATGTGCAAATCTTGTAGGATTGTTGCATAGGTACACACATGCCATAGTGGTTTGCTGTCTCCATCTCCCCATTACCTACATCAGGCATTTCTCCCAGTGTTATCCATCTCCAACCTCCCCACTCCCCACTGTCCCTCCCCAGCCCCCCACCCCACAACATACTCCAGTGTGTGATGTTCCCCTCCCTGTGCCCATGTGTTCAACACTCACCTATGAGTGAGAACATGCAATGTTTGGTTTTCTGTTTTTGTGTCAGTTTGCTGAGAATTATGGTTTCCAGATTCATCCATGTCCCTACAAAGGACACGAACTCATTGTTTTTTTATGGCTGCATAGTCTTCCATGGTGTATATGTGCCACATTCTCTTTATCCACTCTATCATTGATAGGCATTTGAGTTGGTTCCAGGTATTTGCCATTGTGAACAGTGCCACAATAAACATACGTATGCATGTGTCTTTATAATAGAATTATTTATAATCCTTGGGGTATATACCCAGTAATGGGGTTGTGGGGTCAAATGGAATTTCTGTTTCTAGATCCTTGAGGAATCACTACACTGTGTTCCACAATGGCTGAATTAATTTGCACTCCCACCAACAGTGTGAAAGTGTTCCTATTTCTCCACAGCCTCTCCAGTATCTGTTGTCTCTAGCTTTTTAAATGATTGCCATTCTAACTGGCATGAGATGTGGTTTTTATTTGCATTTCTCTAATGACCAGTGATGATGAGCATTTTTTCATTTGTTTATTGGCTACATAAATGTCTTCTTTTGAAAAGTGTCTGTTCATATCCTTTATCCACTTTTGAATAGGTTTGTTTGTTTCTTGTAAATCTGCTTTAGTTCTTTGTAGATTCTGGATATTAGCCCTTTGTCAGATGAGTAGATTGCAAATTTTTTTTCCCATTCTGTTGGTTGCCGGTTCACACTAATGATTGTTTCTCTTGCTGTGCAGAAACTGTTAAATTTAGTTAAATCCCATTTGTCTGTTTTGGCTTTTGTTGCCATTGCTTTTGGTGTTTTAGTCATGAAGTCCTTGCCTATGTCTGTGTCCTGAATGGTATTGCCTGGGTTTTCTTCTAGGGTTTTTATGGTATTAAGTCTTATGTTTAAATCTTTAATTCATCTGTAGTTAATTTTAGTGTAAAAGCTATTTATGACAAACCCACAGCCAATATCACATTTAATGGGCAAAAACTGGAAGCATTACATTTGAAATCTGGCACTAGACAAGGGTGCCCTATCTCACCATTCCTGTTCAACATAGTATTGGAAGTTCTAGCCAGAGCAATCAGGCAAGAAAAAGAAATAAAGTGTATTCAGTTAGGAAAAGAGGAAGTCAAGTTGTCTCTATTGGCAGATGACATGATTGCATATTTAGAAGACCCTGTCATCTCAGCCCAAATCTCCTTAAGATGATAAGCAACTTCAGCAAAGTCTCAGGGTCAAAATCAGTGTGCAGAAATCACAGGCATTCCCTGTTTAATAAATGGTGTTGGGAAAACTGGCTAGCCATGTGCAGAAAGCTGAAACAGATTTTGGATTTTCAGATTAGGAATGCTCAACCTCTTTCTCTATCTTACCTACCTTCCTACCTATGTATCTGTCAATCACTATAGACAGATAGATATAGACATAGGTACATGCATACATACGCAACAGTCCCCAACTTTTTTGGCACCAGAGACCAGTTTTGTGGAAGACAATCTTTCCATGAGATGGAGAGTGGAGAGGGATATGGTTTGGGGATGAAACTGTTCCACCTCAGAACAACAGGCATTAGATTCTCATAAGGAGTTTGCAACCTGGATTCCTTGCTTGTAGAGTTCATAATAGGGTCTCTGCTCCTATGAGACTCTAATGCCATTCTGATCTGACAGGAGGTGGAACTCAGGCTATAATACATGCTTGCCTGCTGCTCACCTCCTGCTGCGCCGTCCGGTTCCTTATAGGCCACAAACTAGACGATGAGGACCCCTGGATTAGAGAAAGAGAGACAAAGAATGAATATGAAGAGGGATGTTTTCAAATAGCCGGAAGAGAGGTTATTGAAAGTTCTTAACACAAAGAAATGAAAATGTTTGAGTTGATGGATATGTGAGTTGCCCTGACCTGATCATTATATATTGTATATATCACAACATCACTATGTACCCCATACACATATACCCCTTGTCACATGTTATGTGACAATTAAAATAATTTCTTTAAACGGAGAATAATGAAAAAATATAAGTGTGTTATTTCCTTTTTTTCTTTCTGTATTTTATCTTCTTCTTGATTGGCCTTCTTGATTAATCATCTCCTAGAGGCTGATAATCAGATTTGGCTCCTGCCCTCTAAGATCTGTCAGTTTCATAAACTGAGTCACACATGCAAATACTAACAGCTTTAAAGTGCTGCATGCTAGAATATGTTCCCTTCACTGGAAAAGAATTGGAGCAAGTTCTTCCACATCGTGGTGTGGGGCAAAGAGGAAAGGCTTTCATGGAAGAGACAGCATTTGGTTGGATTGGCAGATAGAAATAGGAGGAGTGTGTTTCACTGAGATCTAGGAGCCCAGTGTACTGCCTGCATGGCGGTAGAGGAAGTATGAGTGAAATAGGAAGAGAATTTCAAGAAAGAAGTGGGAGGTGGGGGCAATTAACATCCTTAAATGCTGCTTAGAAAACAAAAAAAAAAACTGGCTGAGAAAAGACCATTTATATGTAATCATTATGTGATATGTGAGCCATGCATACAATTGTAAATATCCTAGCAATAGTCACATTAAAAAGAAACAGGTAAAGTTAGGTTGCAAATGTATTTTATTTAACCTTATATAAAATATTATCATTTAATGTGTAATAAATGTACAAATTTATGTTTTGCATTCTTGATTTTGTACTTTGAAATCCAGTGGGTATTTTATACTTACAGCATATCTCAATACTAAAGAACCACAAGTGCACTATAATAACACCCTGTGGTTTGTGGCTACTACACTGAATGTCACAGATTCAGACAACAGCAAAAAGATGTGTGTAGAGAAGTGGAACTAGAAGTCAGATTTTGGGGAATTAGGGGAGAGTGGATGGTAAAGACATAGGGACAGACAGTGTGCATTCCTTTTTTCCAAATACCTGGAGAGTAAAACACGACACTATTATTTTATTCTCTTTACGATAACTGAGATGTTAATATATTTCATGGAAAGGGTCAAGAAACAACAACAAAAAATAGAGAAATGGGAGATATGAGGAGGAAGTTATGAAGCCAGCGTTCCATGCTGAGAGTAAGATCTAGAAGGTCTGGGACTACTAGTGCTAGTCTTTTTGTTCTAAGTTTGGAAATGGACTGCAATTTACTATCACTACCAGCCATGTCTGGTGATAATGCAGTCTGCTTATCAGCTCTTAACTTTAACAGGATCACTACCCAAACAAATTATCTTCTTATAGGCATCAGAGTTTGCAATCCTTGGGAGACAGAGGACCCGTTGAGGGCATGGTTGGAAAGTTTAGTTTGATAAATGAGAAATTTCTTCTTTTATATGAGAACAGAAGATGACTGGTTGTGAATGTGTAAGCTTTATTCTAAAAACACAAAGTATTAGAAGATATCTTCTCTTTTCATTAATTTTCGGATTCCACTGGTCATTTATCCACCAATTCTTCAACAATACAAAATATTTTTGAACTTTTATAATTTATTCCTGAAACTTACATTCAGTGCAATCATTCTTTCCTTCTTTCATTTAAAAACTTAATTGAACCCTTTTTCTCCCTTTCTTTCCTTTACTTTTCCATTGTTTTGACTAATATAGGGCAAATTTTGAAGTTAGTGAAATTGATTTTGGGTATTTTTCTATCTCATCTACCCTCTGTTCCCTAGCACTAACTTATACTTTTTTGACCTTGTTGTAAAATCCAAGTCCTAGACACTACTATTAACACTGCCACCACCATCTTTTCCACTCCCACAATCATTAACAACACCTGAATTCTTTTTGTCTGGTTTTATTTTTCTCAACCTCATTAAATATTAGACAAAAAAACCAAAGTGAATTAATATAAACATACTGCTATGGTCTGAATGTTTGTGTTATCACATATTCATATTTTGAAACGTAATTTCCAATATGATATTATTAGGTGGTGGAGCTTTTGGAAGGAAGGTGATTGAGTCATGAAGGCTCAGCTCTCATGAATAAGATTAGTCCATGTATAAAGGAGGCTCTAGAGAATTGTCTCACTCTTCCCTCCAAGTGAGTTTACAGCAAGAAAGTGCCATCTGTAAACTAGTAAGCACCCCTCACCAGACACCGTGTCTGACAGCATGTTGATCTTGGATTTTTCAGCCTTCATATCTGTGAGAAGTAAATTTCTATTATTTAAGCTACTTAGACTGTAGTATTCTGTTACAGAAGATTGAACAGTCTAAGATATCTGTTAATGATTTTGATGCCCCTAACTTTACTAAAAGCATTGGTGTCATAAAAAGAGAATGATCATTAATACAAATGGATCTTAATTTTTTTTTTAAAAAAGGAATGACAATGTGTTTTTCACCAACATTTTATACAAATATTTTCAGACATAAGCCAAGTTGAATAAATTTTACAGTAAACTCTTGCATACCAATGACCTAGATTCTAACATTAACGTTTTTCTATATTGCTTTTTTTTACAAACATATCCATTTATGTATCCCTCCATTTTTCTATAATTCATCTTAGTTTTTTGTACATTTTAAAATAAATTGCAGACATCAGGATGCTTTCCCCTAAACACTTTAGCAAGCATATTATCAACTACATTTCAACATCTCTTTTGAAATGGAATGGAATAGTAAGCATGTTTTGTTGCATTTCGATAAATGCACAGACCTGTTCAACCAAATCTCTACCAAGGTAGAGAAAATTACCATCATCTTGGGAAGTTCCCTGAGAGCAATTTTTTGATGTTTTTGCACCATAGATTTATTCTAGAATTTTATATAAATGAAACTTATTGCACTCAACATAAGATTTCCAAGACTCAGACAATAATATAGACAGTGGTGCTTTCCAGTTGGCAGCAGTTTTGCTCGTGTTCTGGAGTCTGCCCTCCCGTATGAACTCACTGCTCCTCCACTTAGCTCTTTTTGCTCCTTTTCCTACTCCCTGCTCAGTTTGTATTTCCTTTCTTTTTTCTAATAAATACAGTTTCTTTTAAAATTCTAGATGTCATCATTGCTCTTTCTTTGCATTTCTACAAGGGCTTGTACTGCATTAGGATGCTCACACATCAGGTGGAGCAATGTTTTATTCTTTATCATTTAACTAGTAATACTGGTTTTTCCTCTTGGGATGACTTCACTGAGTATATGTTAAAAATAATGGAAAATAGCTAAAAGGAAAGAACATGTGTGATGAATCTGTGACCTGATGATGTCTTATTGAGGCTGGGAGCATTCAGGGTCTGAGATCATTGGTTGGCTCAGGGCCAGAGCAGCAGCATGCATCATTTCAAAATAGGGCAAGTTATCACTTGTCTCTGGCCAGAATTGGTCAAGATCATGGGGTAGGTGACAAATGCGGCCAACCTCTTGTGACACAGGTATTGATATGTGGCAAGGAGCAACTGATCTCTGCTAAGAGATGGCATGTACCAGAGAGGGGCTGTGGCAGTAGATGACTGTCCACCAAGCAGTGTGTAATTCAAGGGATGTCTTCAATGTCAAGAAATTACCTTTGACATTATAGATTGGCCAGTGCCTTCATGTTATATCAGACCATTATATTAGGAAAAGTCAATCTTTCTGGATGAATAAGGGAATCTATCCTCAAAACCTAACCTGTAATCTCAAGAAATGAAAAGTAATATGCCCACCAATGGTATTTCAGGAGACTTAAACTTGATATTTTCTTGAGCATCTTGTTTCCTGTTTAATGGTCACAGTTCAAATGTTATGTTTTACAAATGTATGTAGGGGTATATTTTATATGTTATACATATTAATCAATTTTCATTTTTTCTTCTTGAAAACTTTTTTCTTGAAATTAAAGTCTGTCACAATACTATATTTTTTATTTGTGGTTAGAGTAGGTGTCTTTGCTTCCTTTGTGATCTCTTTGTTCATGTAAGAAGGGTTATATTGGAGTAAAATCATAACTTCAGTTATATCTTAAAATTAGAAATGGTCATGCTCCTGTAAACAACTGCAATAAATGTAGATTACGCTGAAACCATAAACCTCAGACTTGTGGGTATTTTCTTCTTTATGTTTTAATAAAAATACTGGAAAGGAAAGGTTTAAACTCACTAAAGTTATTTTGAGAAAATAGATTTCCATAAATATATTTTATTGCTCACTCATAAATTTATACTTCCCTTTCTCTCACTGCATAATTGGTTGGTTTCCTGTGTACAGTTTAGCTCCATCATTCATGTTTTCATAGGAATTTTATCCCTGGTATTTGCCTGGTCCAGCCTTCCTTTCTTTATTTTTCATTCATTAAGCCTTTTAAAAAATTATTTAATTTTTATTTTAAGTTCTGGGGTACATGTGCAGGATGTGCAGGTTTGTTACATAGGTAAATATGTGCCATGGTGGTTTTCTGCACCTATCAACCCATCATCTAGGTATTAAGACCAGCATGCATTAGCTGTTTTTCCTAATGCTCTACCTCCCCATGCCCTCCCCTCACCAACAGGGCACAGTGTGTGTTGTTACCCTCCCTGTGTCCATGTGTTCTCATTGTTCAGCTCCCACTTATAAGGGAGAACATGAGGTGTTCTGTTTTCTGTTCTTGCATTAGTTTGCTGAGGATAATGGCTTCCAGCTCCATTCATGTCCCTGCAAAGACATGATCTCTTCCTTTTAATGACTGCATAGTATTCCATGGTGTATATATACCACATTTTCTTTATCCAATTTGTCCTTCATGGGCATTTGGGTTGATTCCATGTTTTTGTTACTGTGATTAGTGCTGCAATGAGCATATGCATGCATGTATCTGTATAATAGAATGATTTCTATTCCTTTGGGGATATTCCCAATAATGGGCTTGCTGGGTCAAATGGTATTTCTGGTTCTAGCACTTTCAGGAATTGGCACACTGTCTTCCACAATGGTTGAACTAATTTAAATTTTCGATTGGCTATTCTAATTTACTGTTTTTTAATTTACTATTTCTCTGCAACTTTGCCAGCATTTCTGATTTCTTGACTTTTTAATAATCACCATTCTGACTGGCATGAGATGGTATCTCATTGTGGTTTTGATTTGCAATTCTCTAATGATCATTGATGTTGAGCTTTTTTTTCATATGTTTGTTGGCTTCATGAATATCTTCTTTTGAGAAGTGTCTTTTCATGTCCTTTGCCCACTTTTTAATTTTTTTTTCTTGTAAATTTTTAAAAGTTCCTTGCAGATTCTGGATGTTAGACCTTTGTCGGATGGGTAGATTGCAAAAACTTTCTCCCACTCCGTAAGATTTCTCTTTGCTCTGATCATAATTTCTTTTGCTGTGTTGAAACTCTTTCATTTAATTAGATCTCATTTGTCAATTTTTGTTTTTGTTGCAATTGCCTTTGGTTATTTCATCATGAAATCTTTGCTTGTGTCTATGTCCTGTCTGGTATTACCTACATTTTCTTCTAGGATTTTTACAATTTGGATTTTACATTTAAATCTTTAATCCACCTTGAGATAATTTTTGTATAAGGTGTAAGGAAGGGATCCAGTTTCAATTTCTTGCATATGGCCAGCCACTTCTCTCAGCACCATTTATTAAATAGGGAATCCTTTCCCTATTGCTTGCTTTTGTTAGGTTTGTTGAAGATCAGATGGTTGTAGACGTGTAGTCTTATTTCTGAGTTCTCTATTCTGTTCCATTGGTCTATGTGTCTGGTGGTTTTGTATCAGTACCATTTGTCCAGCCGTTCTTTTACTAAAAAGCTGCAGCTCTTCACTACCTGAAGGATAAAATCCAAAATATTTAGTATGGCATTCAAGGCTTTCCAGAAGGTGGCATCAAACTGTTTTTCTAATTTTACTTATGCTCCAGTATTTCTTCCCAGTTTCCTTCCACTTCCTTTTCAGTTCCCACCCTTCTTGCATTCTTTGTTATTTCTCTGTACAGTAACTTTTTTGGGAGTACAGTTTTATAACAGTATAGTTAGGGGAGTGTATATCCATCTACTTATGTTACTGGTGGCTTCTGGGTCAGGAAATGATTTATAACCTACCCACTTATTCTTTTGATATAGATGACTTACCCATTCACCTTTTTAAAGAATGTTAGTAAATTATGAGAAAATAAGTATCACATAAATTTTACCATCTTAACCATTTTTAAGTGTTGCACTATAGTGGCATTAAGTACATTCACATTGTTGTTCAATTATCACTACCATTCGTCTCTAAAATATTTTGATCATACCATACTGAATCTCTGAACCCAGAAAACAATGATGTCCCATTCTCCCCTTCTCCCAGGCCCTAGTAAATTTTACTTTCTGTGTTTATGGATTTAACTACTCTAGGTACATCACATATATGGAATCATACAATATTTGATATTTCACTTAGCATAATGTCTTTAAGTTTCATCTGCGTTGTAGCATGTATCAGAATTTCGTTACTTTGCATAAGATTTCCTGTGCGCACAAAGCACATTTTTTTTTTTAACCATCTGTTGGTGGAAATTTGAACGGTTTTCATCTTTTGGTTATTAGGAATAATGTTGCTATGAACATTGGCATACAACTATCTATTCAAGTCCTGGCTTTCAAATTTTTTTCATGTAAGTGGAATTGCTGAATCAAATTGTATTTCTACATTTAATTTTTTAAAAACCGTAATTTTTAAAAAACATACTGTTTATCATAATGGCTGTCTGTACCAGGTAAAGTTTCAGCCAACAATGCGCAGGGCTTCCTATTTGTTCACATTCACACCAACACGTATTATTTTTGTTTTCCAGTAATAGCCATTTTAATAGATTTGAACTTGTATCTGATGATTCTTATGTATATTTCCCTAATGATTAGTGATATTAAGCATATTTTTACATGCTTATGTCTTTTTAAAAAAGAAACATCTATTCAAGACCCTCGCTCATTTTTCAAATGGGCTTTGGTTTTTGTTGTTGAATATTAATTTTTCTTCATATATTTTGGATATCAATCCCGTATCAGCTATGTGCTTTATAAATATTTTTCTCTCATTCTATGAGTTGCCTTTTCAATCTGCTAGTTAGTGCATTTTGATGCAAAATGTTTCTGATTTTGATGAAGACCAATTTATTGATTTTATTTTCCTTTCATTGCCTGTGCTTTGGTGTCTTATGCAAGGAATAATTGCAAAATCCAGGGTCATGGAATTTCCTCTCAATGTTTTCATATAAGAGTTTTATATGTTAAGCTCTTATGTTTAGGTCTTTGGTCCATTTGTAGTTAATTTTTGTTATGGGACTTAAGGGAGAGACCAATTTCATTCTTTCGTATGTGGACATCCAGTTTTTCCAGCACCATTGTTAAAAATGTGGTCTTCCTTTTTAAACGAATTTGGTATTCTTGTTAAAAATTATTTGATTACATCTTCAAGGGTTTATTTCTGAGTTCTCTGTTCTCCCCTATCTGTGAAAATCTCTGTATTTATGCAAGTAGTGCACTGTTTTTATTACTGCAGCTTTATAGTAAATTTTGAAATGAGAAAGTGTGAGCCCTTTAACATTTTCAAAATAGTTTTGACTATTTAGGATCTCTTGATATTCCACACATATTTTCAGATTGATTTTTTTCTATTGCTACCAAAAAATCATTGGGATTTTGATAGGGATGGCAGTGAATTTGTAGGTAGCTTTAGGTAGTATTGGCATCTTAACAATATTAATTAGTCAGTTCATAAATACAGCATGTCTTTTCATTTATTTGTCTTCTTTGATGTTTATCTTTTTTAAAATTATACTTTAAGTTCTGGGGTACATGTGCAGATCATTCAGGTTTGTTACATAGGTATACATGTGCCATGGTGGTGGTTTGCTGCATCCATCACCCCGTCATCTACATTAGGTATTTCTCCTAATGCTATCCCTCCCCGATCCTCCCACCCTTTGCTTTTCCTCCCCTAGCCCCCCAGGCCCTGGTGTGTGATGTTCCCCTCCCTGTGTCCCTATGTTTTCATTGTTCAACACCCACTTATGAATGAGAACATAAGTTCAACACCCACTTATGAGTGTTTGATTTTCTGTTCTTGCGTCAGTTTGCTGAGACTGATGGTTTCCAGTTTCATCCATGACCCTGCAAGGACATGAACTCATCCTTTTTTATGGCTGCATAGTCTTCCATAGTGTATATGTGCCACATTTTCTTTGTCCAGTCTATCATTGATGTTGATGGGCATTTGGGTTGGTTCAAATCTTTTCTATTGTGAACAGTGCCTCAATAAACATACATGTGCATGTGTCTTTATAATAGAATGATTTATAATCCTTTGGGTATATACCCAGTGATGGGATTGCTGAGTCAAATGGTATTTCCATTTCTATATCTTTGAGGAATCACCACACTGTCTTCCACATTGTTGAACTAATTTATACCCCCACCAACAGTGTAAAAGGGTTCCTCTTTCTCCACCTCCTTTCCAGCATCTGTTGTCTCCTGATTTTTTAATGATTGCCATTTTACCTGGCATGAGGTGGTATCTGAATATGGTTTTGGTTTGCATTTCTCCGTTTACCAGTGATGATGAACTTTCTTCCATGTGTTTGTTGACTTGCATAAATGTGTTCTTTTGGAAAGTTTCTGTTCATATCCTTTGCACAGTTTTTGATGGGGTTGTTTGTTTTTTCTTGTAAATTTGTTTAAGTTCTCCATAGATTCTGGATAGTAGCCTTTTGTCAGATGGGTAGATTGCAAATTTTTTTTCCCATTATGTTGGTTGGCAGTTCACTCTACTGATAGTTTCTTTTGCTGTGCAGAAGCTCTTAAGTTTAATTAGATCCCATTTGTCTATTTTGGCTTTTGTTGCCAATGCTTTTGGTGTTTTAGTTATGAAGCCCTTGCCCATGCCTATGTCCTGAATGGTATTGCATAGGTTTTCTTCTAGAGTTTTTATGGTGTTAGGCCTCATGTTTAAATCTTTAATCCATGTAGAGTTCATTTTTGTATATGGTATACGGCAGGGGTCCAGTTTCAGTTTTCTGCATGTAGCTAGCCAGTTTTCCCAACACTGTTTATTAAACAGGGAATCCTTTCCTCATTGCTTGTTTTTGTCAGGTTTGTCAAATACCAGATGGTTGCAGTTGTATGGCATTCTTTCTGAGGCCTCTATTCTGTTCCATTGGTTTATATCTCTGTTTTGGTACCAGTACCATGCTGTTTTGATTACTGTAGCCTTGTAATGTTTGAAGTCAGGTAGCATGATGCCATTTTTTTCATTAATGTTTTATAGGTTTTTGCCTGCAAGTTTTTAACTCTTTTGTTGATTCTTAAGTATTTTATTTTTTGATGGTATTATAAATCAAGTTTCTTTCTATATTTCCTTTTCTAATTATTCATTTTTAGTTTATAGAAATACAACTGATTTGTTTCTTGGTTTTGTATACTGCTTGATATGTTATTGAATTTCTTTATTCTAACAGTTTTTGTGAACTTTTCAGTGTTTTCTACATGTAAGATTGTGTTATCTGTGAACAAAGATAGTTTTACTATTGGATAGGTTTTATTTATTTTTTGTGCCTAGTTGCTCTGGCTAAAACATCTAATACTGTGCTGACTCTAAGTGTTAAAGCAAGCATCTTTGTCTTGTTTCTGATCTTAGAAGTAAACCTTCCAATTCCTTAACATTGAGTGTGATGTTGTTTGTAGGTTTTTCATATGTGGTCTTTATTTTATTGAAGTAATTTCCTTTTGTTCTCATTTGGTTGAGTGTTTTTATCATGAGGGATATTGAAATTTATAAAATGCTTTCTGTATGTTTATTGGTATTATGCTTCCCCTCTTCATTCTATTAATGTGGTATATTACGTTTACTCATTTTCATATGGTTAACCATCTTTTATGTCTCAATAAATTTCACTTAGTTACGGTGTATAATCACTATAATATGCTACTGAATTCAGTTTTCTAGTATTTTGCTGATTTTTACATCAATATTTACAATATATATCGTGTAATATCTTTGTCTGGCTTTGGTATCAGGGTAGTCTTGGCCTCATAGAATGAGTTAGAAAGTGTTCCCTCTTCTTTAGAGGACTTTGGAGAGAACTGTTGTTATTTCTTCTTTAAGTGTTTGGTAGCATTCACCAGTGAAGCCATCAGGTCTAGGGTTTTTCTTTGTTAAAAGGTTTTTGATTATTAATTCATTCCCCCCTACTAGTTTAGATGTATTTAGATTTTCTATCTCTTTATAACTGATTCTTGTCATAGTTCTATGACTTTCACATTTTATCTAGATTAGCGAATTTGTTGACATACAACTGTTCATAATACTGTCTTATTAATATAGATTTAGTAATGATATCCCTACCTTCATTTCTGATTTTTGTTGAGAGTAAACATGACACTTCATAAAAATATTTGGCCAGATAGGATATTGAACAGGACAGAGAGTGGAAAGGAAAAATAAGATACATTTAGTTCTGAATTTTTGTCTGCACTCAGGCAAAACGGGTGATGAGCATCTCTAACACCTGTATCCAGGTACATGTCCCCAAACAGGAATCTTTGAACCCAAAAGTGAGATGGATCAAAGACCAGTGTTGTTCGTGATCTGTATGTTATTAAGGTCAGCTTTTGTTACTAAAATATTGTGACTTGAACTGATGGCTTTTTGCCTCCAGTATTATCTTCTCAAGTATTTTGAAGGCAACGTATGTGGCTGAGACAACCCATGAGGACCTCTGGCTAACTTACTGGTAACTCTTGAAAGAGAAAAACATGAAAAAGGCTTCAGTTTTTCCTTTCTTTTCTCCATAGATTCCCATTTTTATCTCCTGTTTGTATTTCACAGAGCACTAAGAAGGCATCAGTGAAACGCCTAATAAATACCTAGTATTTCTCAAAGTCAAAAGTTTCACAACTCAGCACTCCAGGAAGTCTGATTTCATTGCTTGTTTATACTTTTTTCCCCCTTTTACCTTAACCAATGCTGTCTTTTGCCAAATTTAAATGAAATTTGCCCCTCACAGGATTTCAGCTTGAAACTGAATTCAGAAGCCAGAAAGACTTAAAAGCATGTGTTTTAAATGCTACACAATGTATCTATTCTTTTAAGTGGAAGTTTCATAGTATTCAAAGCCAAGTATATAAAACAAATTGCAACACATTTCCTCAAGCAACCACTTAGAGATCATACTAAATGAGCTTAATAAATATGTTTTACATTTTTAATGAGTAACATGGAATGTGCTAAAGTGGTTCAATTTCTCAGAATTTTTTTTCAGATAAACTTCCTACCAGCTTCCTCCAGTACAAAACACTTTTTATTTTCTTTTTAAAGCAAAGTTTATTCCCTCCCCCGACGCCACCTTTTTTTAAGCTGTTTCAGGTGGTGGAAGGTCTGAGGATCATTTGCACTAATTATTTTTAGTTCTTCCTCACATAACACCTGAAGAGGACATTCTATTTATGGGAACCAAATTACTTAGAAATATTTCCAAGGTCTTTAAGCAGAGGTCAGTACACACATTAGCTGGGGGCAAAAGGAATATTCAAGCCTAGGCATCCCTTTTGAATTCACAGCTGGGATTTATGCAGCTCCATGCTGTTGGCCTGGTCCCCTTGGTTACCCTCCACCTTGCTCATAGTATCCAGACAGCATGTCAGGGCCCATCTCATCTCCACATATCAATAGATGTTTGTGGAGGATCAGCTGTTCCCATGGTACCTGGGCTCTGGGATTTGCGTTGGAATGTGCTATGTTTCCCAGACTCTAGGTTCTCAGCAACTGCTCATATTCCATCTTGAGTCGCTGCACCTACTGAGTCTTTCTACGATTCTGTGTTGCTGCTGCATTGACAGTTTTCACACTCGGGTCCTAACTCCTGATTACAAGCTGCTGGGATTAAGAAATTCCTCCCTGACACTTGGCTGTACTTGCCTTAATTGCCGGTTTGTTCTTCTCTGGGTTGACTTTTATTTGCTTCCCCTTTAGAGTAATTGTGAAAGAAGCGTTAGTTATTACTTTCCTCATTCTAAATTATTGTGATAAGACTTTTGGACTTGTGCTACTTCCACTGGAGAAAATGTAGAACTTTATTATCTTGCTAGAAAAGACCACCTTGCATGTTTTTCATCGTAAGTAGAGGTTTAATATCTTGTAAAAATCCCAAACTGGATGGCTGTGGATCTCATGTAACAGTAAATATACTACAGAAATGTTTTTGAATAAAATGATGGATACAATATAAATAATAAGACATTTGAAACAAGCATTTTATTAAAATAAAAAGGCTTACATTGAATCATGAATATGCTTTCTAGATAGTTACTTATATAAGAAATATTTAACTCCTCAACTTTGAAAAATACATATGTTGTGTGATAGCTCTTTGGTTTAAATCTGAAATGAGAATTTAAAAAAGAGGAATAAATGAGGAAAATTTGGGAGAAAGAGACCTAGATTTAATAAAATTAGCATGGGAATTGTTGAAAATACAGATTCCTACTTTTTACCCTTGGTAGAGTGAATTTACTACTCAGGAAAGAGAAAGACAAAAATAAAAACAAAAAGCTGAGATGCCCAAATACATTTAAATTTTAGATAAAAATAATTTTTAAGTGTATGTTCTAAATATTATGGAACATACTTATTTTTTTTCACTGTTTATGTAGAATTCAAATTTAATCGGGTATTTTGTATTTTATCTGTCAGTTTTAACCACTAGAGACTTCAATTCAGTCCTGGGGAGTGGGGGCCAAAACTGGTGTACTTTGTATAAGCTAAACTCTGCATGAATTCTAATGAGAAGTCAGGTTAGAAAACCACTCCTTATTGTTTCAAAACGGAAGACATGCGCGTGCGCGCACACACACACCCACCCACCCACACACCCACCCAGCAGACATTGTGGTGATTTGCAAGTCTGTGCTTCTGGTAGATTCATTCTACAAATGAAATATATATATATTATCTGAAGTAAAGAGAGAAGCCAAAATTCACCATCATGGGGATCCTGGTAGAGGTGGCAAAGTACTCATTCATTTTCCAAGTTATAGAATGCACCACAGACTGACAGAATTATTCTCATCATCATCATTTTTTTGGCTGGCTACCTTAAAATTTTGTTGTCAAATATGGTTGGTTACAATTGGATATTCATGTTAACTTTTATGATTAATAGTTACCATGAGGGTATAAGTAAAATCCAACATATAATATGTAGTCAACCAGCTTTTAAAAACAATACAATAGAACACACAACAATTAATTTAACCTTAATATAAATTAGTTGATTTAATTCATTCACTATATATCTATTAAGTGCTTGACATGTTGCAATGCTGGGGACAAATTACAAATTAGTTAGAGCCCCAACTCTCCAGGCACTTAATGGTTTAGAGTCACAACAGTTTCCTGCAGGCCTTTAAGTCTCACATGATATGTTGATTAGCATAGAACTTTATATGCAGTATGCCAAAGTGGTAGAACACCTGGTTTCAAGAAGTTTATCTCATTACAAAAAAAAAAAAAAAAAAAAAAAAAGAAAGGAAAAAAAGTCCTCTGCATTTTAAAATGTAGTAGCCTTAATATAAAGCTTCAGAAAGGAGAAATCCCTTTTATGCACTGTTGAGGTTGCATGGTTTGGGAAGAGGAAGATGACTTTAAAACTCTGTAATTACTGGATTTATTTAATTAAAAACTAGTTACAGCATTTAGTACTAAATGACATGTTTTTATTGGTCATTATCATATAAAACTTTTTCCAGATTCTTTTTTCTGTTGAAGTATCCATTGTAAGCATTTTAATATGGAAGGGCTGTGCTACATGTTGTGAGTCATGCTTGTCGGGACAGGATGGGGAACGGCAGGTCCCTTGGTGCAGATGATCCAGCTCAGTGTGCCGCCATTTCAGGAAGACTTTTCTGACCACCCACTTTGAGCTCTCCTTTTTCAAACATCCATACTACTTCCACTGGACTGGCTACTTTAATGTTCCAGACATCTCTTAGCAATCTTAAAGTCAGAATAATATTCAGGAGTGAGGAGGAGCAAACACCGCATTATAGACATGTTTAGAATTTCCCACAGAGTCTCTCTCATCTAGATGCGGCCCCTGAGTCTTCTATCACCTGGGTGTTTGACCTGGATGTCACTTTGAAGATCATAACACAGAAGTAAGCCTTGTGGAAGCAAGTGCCTTTCACAGCCCCATGGGTGTGCCCTGAGAAACAGCTGAATACAAGGTAAAACCTCAGTGTGCTAGGATTTAGGGGTAATTATTCTTTCTGGTTCACTGGAAAATGTCTTTCTGAAAATTAAATCCATTACAATATGAAAGTTGCTTTGCTTAGTATTCTGGTTTGTACAAAGAAGACTAAAGCAGAGCACCTGCTCTCAAAATCAGATAATTCAGGTGAGGAGTTAAGGCAAATGTGAATGAACATTTAACCAACAAGAGAGTTAATTAGGCAGCATGGGAAGGTAATGACTTTCCTCTGAAAAAGAGCTATTAAAGGTTAGCTTCCCATGTTCTACCCCAGCTTATTTCGCTGCACTGACAAATAAGAGATGGTAAATGTAATTGGGTCATTCTTTCAATATAGTATGTTGTGCTATATTAAGTCAAAATATCAATAATAACAGCCACTTAGAGAGTGCTTAATATTTCTCAGACAGTTTGATAATAACTTTTTGTAAGTTAATAATTTAATCCTCCCAACAGTCTAATGAGCCAGGAGCTGTTACCCTCATCTTTTGGAAAAAGAGAGGTTAAATAACTTGCCCAAGTTCACACAGCCATTAGGTAGCTGAACCAAGCTGGCTTCAAAGCCCAGGCTTAATAATGATTTCATTCTGCCTTCTTTGCTTCTATGTATCAACTCTTATTGTGCCTTCTAAAAATATAAATTCCAGAAAATTTTTCCTCTTCTTTTGTCTCTTTATACTACAGTCAATTGAAAGGAAAAACATCTGGTGAGTAGATGGTTCTTACAAGAGACGCTCTGTTTCTAGGTAATTGAAGTTTTATGTCGGTGAGGCCGAGAGAGTACCTAGGCAAGGTCAGTTTATACGAGATGGAAGCCAAAGTCAAACAAACTTTAATGTCTCCTGACAGTCCATGGGCAACAGAAGAGGTTTTCTGAGATATCAGAAGAAAATACAGCTTCGTGGAGAAAAATGCATAATCTTACTAGGAAAGAGGCATTTCTCTGTGAAGAATCAAGGTGATTTCTGTGTGGAGGAATTATACTGTTAATAACAAATAGGGGAAGCAGTGAGCTGTCTCGGGCTTTGTGACATCTGTTATAACTGCACCTGCCTCAAAGATTTCCTGGTTTCTATTCCCCAGAGAAAGTCAGTCAGCAGGAAATGAGGCAAGTGCACAATGACTTTACGGGAAAAAGATGGCTTTTAACTTCTCCTTGGGCTTAATTCCTGACAATATTGTGTATTCCCCTTGTTAATAGTACTTTACAAGGCAGTGGTTTGTAACGTGAAAGATGGGAAGGAAGAAAGGGACCTATGCTTGGAAACAGTTTTTATGGAACACAGGAATGTCATAGGGCACGGGTCAATTGGGTGACATTAATACATCTGGCTGTTAGTCCTTGCTCTGACTGAATGTGTAATACACGGAAACAAAACATATTCTTACTCACCACAACAATTCAAAGGCTCACCACCTGTGTCTCCTTTCTTTCTCTAATTCAGTGATTCTCATATTCCCACACTTTAGAATGAATCAGGATCACCTGGAGGGCTTGTTTAAACACATTGCGGGACCTGATGTCCAGAGTTTCTGACACAATGTGTCTGGTGTGGTCCCTGGGAATCTGTATTTCTGCACGTCCCTAGGCAATGCTGAGGCTGCTGGTCTGGGGATTACATTTGAGAATTACTGCTGTGGTTGATTTAAACAGAAATATCTCATTGTTATTATTCTTGGGCCTCTCTCTCATCAGGATCATCCAATTCCCAGAGATTTTCACCATTTTCTTCCTGTAAGTGCTATTAGACAGAAGCTGTCCCTCAGTTCTCCACCGAAGCCCCAGCAGCAGCCTCAGCATTTGTCTCTAACTTGGATGAAATTAATTAAGTTACATTCATGGGGTTCCAGAGAGAGGTTGAGTGGATGTAGCCTGTGCAAGCTAGTAAACTGGAGTAGGCATTTCCCCAAAGGCCTCACTATATTGGGTAGACATCATGTTTTTACATCTATTTTCCTGGAGTGAATCTGCTGCAGATGAAATGCTAACACTGTCTACTGTTATTATATGGAGGCTTAGGGAAGGACATTAGCTCCCCCTTATCTTTGGTTTTGTATCTTACACTTTCAGTTACCCACACTCAACTGTGGTCTGAAAATATTATGACCTTTATGAAAAAGTTGACAACAATTTATACACTTTTTTGGGGGGGTTTGTTTGTTTTTTTGAGACAGAGTTTTGCTCTTGTTGCCCAGGCTGGAGTGCAGTGGTGTGATCTTGGCTCACCACAACCTCCACCTCCCAGGTTCAAGCGATTCTCTTGCCTCAGGTCCAGAGTAGCTGGAATTATAGGCATGCGGGGCCGCATCTGGCTAATTTTGTATTTTTAGTAGAGAAGGGGTTTCCCCATGTTGGTCAGGCTGACCTCTAACTCCTGACCTCAGGTGATCCACCCTCCTCAGCCTCCCAAAATGGTGGGATTACACATGTGAGTCACTGGGCCTGGCCCAATTTATAAGTTTTAAATGGGACACTTTTTTGAGTATTGTGATTCCTGCTTTCATCCTACCCCTGATGTGACTCATTCCTTTGCCAGCATATCTATGTTGTATATGTTCCCCACCTGTTAGCCATGGACATCATCTGCTTCTGACATCCAGTTCAACATCAACATGGCTTGATGATCTAGGATCACCCAAAGCAGATTATCTCCCTATTGGTGAATCTTCAGAAAGTCGATTGTAGCTTAACACTGTCACAGTGCCTATGTCATTCACCTCACTTCATCACATCACGTAGGCATTTTATCATCTCTCATAATCACAAGGAGAAAAGCAAGTACAATACAAGAAGATATTTTGAGACAGAAAGACCACATTCACAAAACTTTTATTACAGTATATTGTTGTGCTTGGTCTATTTTATTACCAGTTTTGATTGTTAATCCTTGGTGCCTAATTTATAAACTTTTTCATAGTTAAGGATGTATAGGAACAAGTGGCCAGTGCGGTGGCTCATACCTGTAATCCCAGCACTTTGGAAGGCCAAGGCAGATGGATCACCTGAGGTCAGGAGTTCGAGACCAGCCTGACCAACTTGGTAAAACCCTGTCTCTACTAATAATACAAAATTAACTGGGTGTGGTGGCACATGCCTGTAATCCCAGCTACTTGGGAGGCTGAGGCAGGAGAATTGCTTGAACCCAGGTGGCAGAGGTTGCAGTGAGCAGAGATTGTGCCATTGTATTCTGGCCTGGGCAACAAAAGCGAAACTCCGTTTCTAAAAAAAAAAAAAAAGAAAAGAAAAGGAACAAGCATAACATATATAGGGTTCAATACTATCCTTAGTTTTAGGCATCCGCTGGGGATAATGGGGAACTACTGTAGCTAACCTTGTGCTTCTGTGAAGAGCACCTAAGGTCACTTGCACACAGAAGCTATTTGAAAATAGTTGTTACAATTAGGAACTCCCAGGAATATAATATGTATGGCATCACTTAAAGAAGTAAAAAGAAAGAGTATAATTTTTATTTCCCTTTGTATTTAGTAAAATATTGATTTTTCACTATATTATATATTTACTGTAAAATTACATTAATTTTTCACATAATTTTTAAAAAGTGAAATGTCTACATGTAAGGCACATAAATAGTTAAGCAAAATGTTTTATACTAATATAGTCACACGCTACTTAACAACATTTTGGTAAATGATGGAATGCCTCTAATAAGATAGTGGTCACATAAGATTATAATACCCTATTTTTACTACCTTTATGTCTAGACATGTCTGAATACATTAATAGTTACTATTGTGTTACAATTATCTATGGTATTCAGTATAGTAGTACGCTGTACAAGTTTGTAGCTAGGAGCAATAAGTTATAACATGTAGCCTAATGTAGTAGGCTGTGCCACCTAGGTTAGTGTGAGCATTCCATGTGATGTTTGCACAATGATAACAAAATTGCCTAATGACCCATTTCTCATAAGGAATTTCTGTTATTAAGTAATACATGACTGTACTAATATAATACATATATTATGCTAATATTCAATATTTTATCAGATAGCAATATATCATAAAATACATAATTAAACATATTAGAATGATATATTCAATTATATGCAAAGTCACTTTAAAAAGTAAAATATCTAAATGCAAGGCATACAGAAAATATATTAAAATATTACATGTACCAAGTGTGTTCATATTAATATATGCAAATTGTTAAAAGTTAATATATCTACATGCAAGATATAGCTATATAAAATAATATATAATGTTAATATACATTACACATATTTATCATTTCTAAACTGCCGCTTGTTTTATTACTCATATCTCAGTCTGTTCTGCCACGTTGGTGTTAGGAGAGTTATTGCCAATATTATTGGGATGACAGCTTAAAGCAACAAATGTCAATGGATAATGGGAAGTTTACTGGATTTTCTCAGTACAGTAAAGAATGGAAACCCTAGTTTTGGGTATATATTCAGTGCTTTTCTTTACATGTATCTTTTAAAAGGGTGTAATAATTAACATTACATTTCATTGCTAAGGATGATTCTAACTACAAAGGTCATCAAATTGATAATTTAACAAAATGTTCTCCAGGTTCATCTATGTTGTCAGAAATGGTGGATTTCCTTTTTTTGTAAGGCTGAATACTATTCCATTGTGTAAATATGCTGCATTTTCCTGATCCATTTATCTGAGGATGGATGCTTAAGCCGATCCCATGTCTTGGCTATGCTTAATAATGCTGCAGTGAACATCTCAGTAGCATACTGATTTCATTGCCTTTGGATACTCAGTAGTGGGATTTCTGAGTCACATAGCAGTTTCATTTTTAATTCTCTGAGGAACTTTAATACTGTTTCTCATAATGACTGTGCTAATTTACATTCTCAAAAACAGTACATGAAGGTTCCCTTTTCTCCACATTCCTGTTAACACTTGTTATCTTTCGTCTTCTTGAGGGTAGCCATTCTAAGGTGCCAGGTGATATCTCATTGGTTTTAATTTACAAGGGAGTACATTTTAAGTGCTTTTACCACAAACAAAAATCAAAGTATGTGAAGTAATACATATGGTAATTAGCTCAATTTAACTATTCAACCATGTATAGATATTTGAAAACAATGCATAATACATAATGTGTACAATTTTTGTGGATTAAAATAAATACATTTTAAAAAGTGATAAGTTGATTAGCATTTTCTGCTTAATGAAGAAAGCAGTATCAGCCTAACAGGAGTGGTTCAGGCTTCTAAAACGTCTTGCTGTTCCAACTATCTTCCCTGTCTGACACCCTGGTGCCAGGAATTCTATCATACCAGCATTACTGATTCAATCACTGTGATTATTCTCCTAAAGAGTAGCCTTCTTCATGCTCCACTTCTAAGAGGGTACCTTCCTGTGAGTCTCATTATCAGGGCTGTTTTCCAATGACCTCTGAAGGCTTGAGTTATTTGGAATTTTGAGACCAAAAATACAAGAATAGGAAGATGAAGGTAAATTCTTCCTGCTTCAGGTTTCTATATTGTTCCCACTAAGAAAAAAATAAGCACTGAGATCTTTATTATGTTTGTTTTATTCTTTAATATTTTGCCAAACTAAACATTGATATCATCTATTATATAGTCCTAGCAAGACTTGTAACTGACAGAAACTAATCTAAAACCATGCATTAATGAATATTGAACCAATGGTTAATTATCACGCCCTGTGGAAAAAGCCATGTGCACAGACAATGGTCTGTGAACAGTGACTGATTTAAACGTGGCTCTATTTAAGTCTCCAAGCGTTTTAAATGAAATGATTATAATAATCCCTTCAGTTTGTTTAAAGTCTGATTGTATATAGATGCTTTCCAGTATATTTTTAGGTTTTACTGAGAATGTTCTCTCACTTAAGACTTAACCTGGATCAACCCTGTTTTGTAGCAAAGAGTTAATAGTTTTCTTTTACCCATGGATAAACCAAGTCTCAGAGAGGTTAATTAACTAGAATAAGGTTACACAGCCAACAGATAATAGATCTAAGACTAGAAGCTATCTATTTGCAGCTAGCATACTTTCCACTCCACTGTACTCTTTGAAAATGTTTGTGCGCGGTGCCTCAAGCCTGTAATCCCAGCACTTTGGGAGGCCGAGGCGGGTGGATCACGAGGTCGAGAGATCGAGACCATCCTGGTCAACATGGTGAAACCCCGTCTCTACTAAAAATACAAAAAATTAGCTGGGCATGGTGGCACGTGCCTGTAATCCCAGCTACTCAGGAGGCTGAGGCAGGAGAATTGCCTGAACCCAGGAGGCGGAGGTTGCGGTGAGCCGAGATCACGCCATTGCACTCCAGCTTGGGTAACAAGAGTGAAACTCCGTCTCAGAAAAAAAAAAAAAAAAAAAAAAAAAAGGAAATGTTTGGGATATCAGATACAGAATATGTGCTGTCTGAGATCAGCAGAGCCATTTTTGAGTTATAATTGCAAGAAGAGCCAGAAGTGTAGCCAGATGTTCTATCTATGTGATTTTTACTCCCCCACTACCACTGTTATGGCCTGAATGGTGTCCCAAAATTTACATGTTAAAATCCCAAGCTGCAGTACTTCAGAATGTGACAGTATTTGAAGATAAAATTCTAAAAAAGGTGATTAAGTTAAAATGAGGGCATTAGAGTAAGGCCAACCAGACGGGCATCTTTAGAAGGAAAGGAAAGGGTACCAGGAGAGTGTGCACAGAGAGATAACCATGTTGAGGAGGCAGCAAGAGTCCAGCCAACCAAGGAGAAAAGTGTTGAAGCAGACCTGTTCCCTGGTGCCCCCAGAGGAAATTACCCCTGCTGGGACCCTGATCTTGGCATCCCAGCTTCCAGAACGGTGAGAACATACATTTCTGCTACTTAAACCGCTCAGTCTGTGCTATCGTGTTATGGCAGCCCAAGCAAACTTATATAACCCCCTACACAGTCTCTTGGAACCACCTACGTGGAAGAAGTTACCAGAAGGCAGCCTTGGGGAAACATCCATGCAGAGTGAAGCCAGTCATTCAAATTTTGACTCCTGGAGTGTTGGTCTTCCTGTCCCTGCAAACATATCTTGGTGCTTCTTTAAAAATGTGGATGCTTATGGTGGCCTGTCATGCCTGAGCTAAAGCTGTTTTTTACCCATCTTCAGATGCCATGCACTGAGCATTTTTATTCGTTATTGGCAGATCCTACCTGCTTTCCTGGTTTCCTTCATCATTCTTTCCTTTCTGTTTTCCTTACTCCTGCCTCTCTTCTTCAGCTTCTCTCTTCTCCCATCTCTCTCTTCTTACCCCATCCACTGTCTCGTTTCTCCAGTCTCCCTTCTCTCCAGTCTTTTCCATTTTCTCTCCCTTGTCCCGTCTTTTCTTCCCTCTTATGTCTTTCCTTTTTCACCCCACCTTTCTTCTCTTCTCTCAAAACAACTTCTTTTTAAAGGACAGATTTTCAGTTCTTTTTGCCCTAGTGCAAACCTGTTTTAAATATAAAATATCAGGCGTTTTCTCTGAATTCAACAGCTGTTTAAATAACACATGTTATTTATATATATTTAAATAAACGTCTCCACTAGCCACTAGTGGAATGGTAGGCATCAGGGAATAGATGTGGAAGGACTTTGCAGTTGTCACAAGGCTTTCCATGTGTTTGAGTTTATATTACCAGCAGACATCAACTCTATCAGTTCACAAGTTCTCCTGCAGCCAGTTGAGTTAAAACTTCTGTGAAATTTCTAGACTGTTTCAATATATTAAAAATAGTTGGCTGTGCGCGGTGGCTCATACTTATAATCCCAGAACTTTGGGAGGCCAAGGTGGGCAGATCATGAGGTCAGGAGTTCGAGACCATCCTGACCAACATGGTGAGAGCCTGTCTCTACTAAAAAAAAAAAAAAAAAAAAAAATTAGCTGGGTGTAGTGGTGCACACTTGGTAATCCCAGCTACTCAAGAGGCTGAGTTAGAAGAATCACTTGAACCCAGGAGTTGGAGGTTGAAGCAAGCCAAGATCTTGTCACTGCACTCCAGCTTGGTGACAGAGCCAGATTCTGTCTCAAAAAAAAGTCTACGTCAGTGAGAATGGAGGGAGGAAGTTGCAAGTGTCAGCTGGCAGACATGACTGAAACAGTGATTCTCAAACCTACTGGTATAAGACCAAGCCAGAATTTTAAGCTTAAAACAAGTTGTCAGCACCCTTCATATCTTAGGTACATGTTTGTTTTCTCCAAAGCATTTCTTGCCATGTTTATTTGAGCTGTATAAAATGGAAATCTCTCAGCACTGAAATCAACATTGCAGATTTTCTGATTCTGTTGGGTTGTTTGTAGGAAACAAACGGTGAAGAACTGTCTCAGCTTGTCATAAAACAATATTCCCAACTCTCCACTTCAGCTTTTTTGGATTTCATCCTATATACAAAATAGCATAGTTAACATTCATTAAAAAAATTCTTAAATTATGGGAGAAATATGACTTAACATTTCTTGTCTAGCCCAAAGAAAATAATTGGTATCCCAATAAAGTCATTATTAAAAGTAATAAATGTGCAAAGCCTGGAAAAATCATTTTGAATATTTCAAAACAGGACGAAACAGGAAAATGTCTGGTTTCACAGCATTATTTAACAAACACACACTGTTCAGGAGACCTGCACCTCCTCAATCATGAATTAAACATTGTCTTGTGATGTACCTTCTAGTAATGGTGTAATCCATGACTTCCAGGTGTGGTTTCAGAAAGAATTTTTAAAGTGAAGCTTTCTTCAGTTCTAAATGCTACACATATTAATTACCAGGTTTATCTTGAGTAACAGGTGAATAAGAAAAGGCAAAACTGCTTGAGATCCTCAGACCTGTAAAACCTACCATTCCTGAAGGCAGACAAGAATGCTGTTGCTTTGATGGGCATGGGTGATCTGTTCTATACACATTATAGGCAGCATCAGGGCACACGCTAGGTTACATTTTGAAGTCATGAAATTGGGCCATCATTTATTCCCGAGCTATTCCTTTCCGTATGTTTCTGTGTATGTTTCCACTTCAGATTTCCATAGTCCTTTTTCCTTCTCTCTGTCTATTCACATATGTAAATTTGTTCTTACGGTATTGGCATCTTCTACCTAAAGATGGAATTTTCAGGTGTCAATCCCAGGAAATGTACTATCTTTATTTTGCTGTCCGATAACCATGGCACTTCTACTTGTCAATATCCCTATAGAGAGACCATACATCACCATCAGTATCACTGCAATACTCATATCTCCATGAAGGTATTCATATTCAGACATATTCAGACCTACTGCCATAAGTCTAGAGAAGTGAGTTGTCTCTGTAAAAGACCTTGCAGTAGCCTGACTTTTATTCTATCTATAGACAGTCTATGGATAGAAAAAAAAAAAGGAAAATAGGTAATGAATAAAACTGTGTGTCTTTTCAGAGTGTCATAGGCTCAGCAATCCTTTACATAGTAATTCCAAAATTAAAATTTATATGTAACTCTTTACATCTCTGTGTTGAGTTTTATAAAATATAAATTTCAGAAATGGGAGGGTTAGAAATAAGAGTAAAGGAGCTTTCATAAGAGATGTAAAATATAGCAAAAAATACGCACTGGATTGCCTTGAGTTTAACTGATTCAAATAGCCGTCTATTGTTGCTCTAAGTACACTTGCCATTGCCCATTATTTGTCTTGCGTCAATTCTAAAGATTGTGATGTAAGAAGATCATTGAGCAATCTAGAAAGATGTAGATGAATCATGTCTCACAGCTATTTCAGCTGTACATGTTTCTTTCAGATTGCAGTATCGTTGACTTTTCATTCCACAATATGGCATTACCTTACATTTGGACAGTTGAATGAAATATATTGCTCTTTAAAGATTTGATATAAATCTTGACCCTTTTAATATGGTCTAAACCCTCTGTGCTTCAGTTTACTTTTCTATCAAATGGCCACGTTAGGTGAGATGATAGCTAAATTCCCTTTTAAACATAACAATTTTGTGAAACTGAGTTCAATCAATTGTATTCTATATTCTATAATAGCTCTGGTATGGGGAGAAGGAAGGAAATCTACACAATATAGGAAAGAGAACATGAAGTTACCAATGCCTCCTTTCCTGGCTGTGCTGTCACGAGAATCTAGATTTGCTTTTTCTGGACATGAGACAGAGAAAATGGCTAGAAAATAAGGGTCAGGCCAGTACAAAGCCTATAAACCTATGGATATTTTCAACTTTTTAAAGGGTTCACAAAGCCAAACTTATTCAAATTGATGATCGTTGCACAGGAGTCTCCGTCATTCAGGTTTGGTATATTCCAGTGAATATTTTCTAGGCCATTGTTTATCATCCTTCTTTGTCAACTTTTGGCCACTTAGTCATTTGGAATATCATGAGGTCTAATCCCAAGAGGCAAATAAGAGAAGTGTGAGGCACATATGTGCTATATAGACACAATAGGTAGAGTTTGTCTGTATGTATATATATATATATATATGTGTGTGTGTGTGTGTGTGTGTGTGTGTATATATGTGCATATGTTGAGTGTGTGTGTATATATATGTATACACAGAATGTGTATGTATATGAGTACAACATAGGTACACACATATATACCTATAGACACATATTCTGGTAACATGTACAGACACTGTATAGACACTTAGAGCCCCTTGTCAACAGCCTCTAAAACTACTCAGAGAAAATGTTGGAATAAATACACAGAGTTTTGAGACTTACATGATTCTTTTCTGCATACCTTAATTTCCCAAATTTTCATATTCATTGTCCTTTAGCCTATTTTAAAGTCTGTGGAATATCTGCTTTTTCTTATGGATAAGGTAAGGAGATACTTAAGAATAGAACAGGCTAATTTTAAAATTATAAGCAACTTTTTCTACTTTGTGGGAAATTTGTTTCACCAGGATTATGTATGAATTTTTCTAAACCCGCTTGTCAACTCTTAGAGGATCTTTTCAGTGTAAAGAGGAAAGGATATTCTCGATGGTCGAAAAATACAGAGCGATTCAAAACTCCAGATACAATAAACATTATGTGTGCATGTGTCTTTACAGTAGAATGATTTATATTTTGGGGGGTATATACCCAGTAATGGCATTGCTGGGTCAAACAGTATTTCTGGTTCTAAATCCTTGAGGAAATGCCACTCTGTCTTCCACAATAGTTGAACTAATTTACATTCCAACCAACAGTGCAAAAGCGTTCCTGTTTCTCCACAGCACTATTTACAATAGCAAAGACATGGAACTAACCCAAATGCCTATCAGTGATAGATTGGATAAAGAAAATGTGGCACAAATACACCATAGAATACTATGCAGCCATTAAAAGGAAGGAGATCATGTCCTTTGCAGGAACATGGATGAAACTGGAAGCTGTCATCCTCAGCAAACTAACACAGGAACAGAAAACCAAACACTGCATGTTCTCATTGATAAGTGAGAGTTGAACAATGAGAACACATGGGCACAGGGAGAGGAACCATATGCCCGGGCCAGTTGGAGGGTAGAAGGCGAGGGGAGGGAGACGATTAGGACAAATAGTTAATGCATGTGGGGCTTAAAACTTAGATGAGGGGTTGATAGGTCTAACAAACCATATTGGTATGCATATACCTATGTAACAAACCTACACGTTCTGCTCTTGTATCCTGGAACTTAATTTTTTTTTTTTTTAAAGAAAGTTCAGTTACAAATTGTGGATTTAGAAACCAGAGTAGGATAAGCTAGGAGAGAAGTTTAGTTTTGATGTAGTACAAAGCAGACTAGGAGTCAATCCTTTAAAGAAGTATAAAAATAAACTATGATCAAGGAACTCACTGGAGTATAAATTAGCATAAGCAGATACTAATGTCTGGTATATTTATACTACCCACAAGGCTGTTATAATAATTCAGGTGAAGAGTGAAGGACCACAATGCTGATTTAAAAAGTAGATCTGTAGAAGATTACTGATAAAGTACACATCTGAATTTAGCTTGTCTAGTGGCCTCTGCAATTATATGGAAAACTTTATTCATACTATACATATCTACATCTATGTCCTGCCACTGAACATTTTTGATCTGGGTCAACAGTTCATGTTATAGAGACAGTAACTCAGAGAAATTAAGTATGTTTTTGCAAATCAAAATACTGCTTATGGCCAGGTGTAGTGGCTCATCTCTTTAATCCCAGCAGTTTGAGAAGCTAAGGTGGGCATATGGCTTGAGCCCAGGAGTTTGAGTCCAGCCTGAGCAACATGATAAAAGCCTATCTCTAAAAAGGATTAGCCAGGCATTTTGGCTCATGCCGGTAGTCCCAGCTACATGGGAGGTCAAAGTGGGAGGATGAGCTGAGCCTCTGAGGTTGACGCTGCAGCGAGCAATGATAGCAACACTGCACTCCAGCCTGAGTGACAGAGACCCTACCTGAAAATAAAAAAAATTAAAAAGGTCCTCACAAACATACTGGAAGCAGCATAAAGACACTTGCATTGAACCATCCTGGGCACACCAGGATTCCTTTCTTTGAAGAGGGAGGTGTTTTCTCTGAAAATCATAGAATTGGGAAGCCTTTTGAATCTTCCTCTGTTCTAAATCTAAGTTAAATACTATCACCTCCTTCAATTTCAAATGCACCTGCATGTCACCTAAATTTGTACATCCACACCACCAAATAACTGAAGGTTTTGGATTCTGCTTACGTGTAGGAAAACGTAGTTCTCCCCAATAGTATCTCTTCTACTCTTTGAGAACGTTGAGCTGAATATTTATTATTAATTAATTGAGCTGAATTGGCTTGTTTCTTCCCTCTTGCTCTGAGAAGGAGGCATATTTGTTTGCAAGGTTTCTGTTAGGGTCTTTTTCCCTATTTCCATGAAAATCTGGACAGTCCTTATTATCTATATTTAGAAAATCTCAAATGCTTTTTTGAGACACAGCCTGACAGAGTTTTGGTCCCAAACAAATTTCAAGTGGCTGTGGCCTAAATATTACATCCATCTGAGTGATTTGAGTTACAAACTAAACAGACTGTAAATAGAATCTTAAAAGTCTTGTTAGAATGTTGTTGGGGAACCCAGATTTGTTCTACTGAGCCTGCAAAAGAACTCCTGAACTGTTCCTCAGGTATCCTTCAAAATATATTATTATTCAGTGAGGGGAGTGCAGGTGTCACTCTGAAGAGTTGCAAAGGGAGACAGTTGATCCTAACAATAGAGGTTTATTACATGCACTTGTATTTTGTGGTATAAAATTCATATTTTGATTTGCTAAACCTCTTCAGTGTTTGCCTTCCAACTTGTTTTCTCTTACATCCTTGAAATCAGCCCACAATCACTATCGTGAACAGTGCTATCACCCCTAAAATTGTCTTTATTCTCCTTGGTAATACTGTCCTTCTAACTCTCTTCCCAAGCTCCCTTGAAACCCCACCCTGCAAAGCAACTAGTGACCTGTTTACTGTCTCTGTACAGAGATAGTAGTTGACATTTCTTAAAATGTTATTGTGTAATTGGAATTACACAGTATGTTTCCTTTTTTAATTTCCCCTTTTGCCTTATTAGCTCTAATTCTTTCTGTGTAGTTTAAATAAATATATGTTTCAGTTTGGTTCTTTGGATATTTATTCTAATTGGAATTTAGTTTAGAGTCATTCACTTCGGAACTTACTGGACATTATTTGTTCAAATATATTATCTGTTTTATTTTCTCCTCTCCTTATGGCACTTCAGTTGTCCATATGTTATGCCATTTGATATTGTCTCAAAACTCTTGGATGCTTTATTTTTTCTTTTCTCCACATGTTACTCTTTGTGTTTCAGCTTGTATAAATTTTATTGCTTTTCCTTCAAAGTTGCTGATTCTTTCTACAGTTCTGTCAAATCTACTGAGTTCACCAAAGTTCATATGTTCTGTTACAGAATTATATATTTCTAGCATTTCCATTTGATTCTCTTTTATAGTTCCATCTCTCTGTCGAAATTACTTGTCTAATTTTGTATGTTAACTGTCTTTTCATTGAGCTTTTAACGTATCTCCTGGTTCTGATTATTGCTTTGTCTCTTCAGCATACATATTTTTTGCCTTTGGCATGTCTCATAATTTTGATTGGAAACTGAACATATTGTATGGCACTGTAGGTACTGAGGTATATAGGATGTTAGTTTGGGTACTAACATTATTTATCCCGGGGTTGGGCTCTTTTGAGGTTTGTTCTTATGGTTACCAGTGTTGAGGACTGTCATTGATATAGGTATCAGAGACTTTAAAATCTTCCAGTTAACATTTTTTTCTGTCTGTCTTCTTGGCTCTTTACTTCATACTCTTACTCAGAGAGTCTATCTCATGCAACTGTCCCGGGTAAAATGCATTGTTACTGTTAACTGTAGTATGTTAGTGTAGGAGATAAAAAAGAGGAGCATTCTTAATGTTTGACTAAATCTCAGTGTTTGATGTTTAGGGTGGGCCTAGACAAATGGCATCTAATTGAACTTAAGAGCTTCTGCAAAGCAAAGGAAACTATCAGCAGAGTAAACAGATAACCTACAGAATGGGAGAAAATATTTGCAAACCGTGCATCTCACAAAGCACTAATATCCAGCATTTTTAAGAACTTAAGCAAAAGCGACAAGAGATAAACAACCCCATTAAAAAGTGGATGAATGACATGAACAGACACTTTTCTAAAGAAGACATACATGTGGTCAACAAACATATGAATAAAAACTCATCGTCAGTGATCCTTAGAGAAATGTAAATCAAAACCATTTCCCTCCTTTCTGTCTTGCTTGCTTGCTTTCATACTTTCTCTCATTTTGTCTCTTTCTCTCTTTCTGCTTTCCTTCCTTGTTAATTTAGATGATGTGTTTGTTTGGACCAGAATGCCTAATATTTTCCAAGTGTGGGTGGAATAAAATGACATTCAAGAATTCTTCTAGCCTCAGAAATGATAGATTCTATAGGTCATGAACATGAGACCTCATCTTTCACAGCACCTGCCTTGGGGTGCCTGGATTGAGTTTGTGAGGGTATTGCTTCCTGCAGATCCGTGCATATTCTTCAGAAACCGCTATCTATACACATCACGTTTGTTGGACACAAACCATCCGATCAGTATTACCAGGGGGTAAGGAATGTAGATGCTATTTAAACAGCATGACTTTTTAAGATCAGGAAAAGATGTCTATTCCTATCTCATTCTCAAACATCTGAAAAGTATTTGGAAATTAAGCAGGTGGGTAACATGTGAGTTTCCTTCACAATGAAATTTCCTACTCCTTTTGACTCCGACTTGCAGCAGCATTTTGCAATTAATTTAATATTAGATGAACATGAAGAACACACTTCTTATCTCTGCAGGAGACAAGGTAATTGGGGACAGATTATTCTTTTATTCTAAATTGATAATATCTTTCATGTCTTGCTTTAGTATTTTTCCTGTAATATACTGAAGGCAGGGCACAAGTATGCACATGTGCACATTTGTTATCTGAACCTGAGGCTTCCCCAGAGTAGTTCAAAGTATATTAGTGTTTTGAACTTAATTATTACCCCATGGAGTTACAGCTATTAATTATCTCTAAAATTATATTTAAATTATGTAAAATAAAAAGATAATATTGGCCGGGCACGGTGGCTCAAGCCTGTAATCCCAGCACTTTGGGAGGCCGAGGTGGGTGGATCACAAGGTCAAGAGATCGAGACCATCCTGGTCAACATGGTGAAACCCCGTCTCTACTAAAAAATACAAAAACTTAGCTGGGCATGGTGGCGCGTGCCTGTAATCCCAGCTACTCGGGAGGCTGAGGCAGGAGAATTGCCTGAACTCAGGAGGCGGAGGTTGCAGTGAGCCGAGATCCTGCCATTGCACTCCAGCCTGGGTAACAAGAGCGAAACTCTGTCTCAAAAAAAAAAAAAAAAAAAAAAAAAAAAAGATATATTACAACAATATTTTGTGAGAGCCAAGAAATGTAACCATATCAACACAATGACTAGCACATATTAGTCACTCATTAAAAATGTGTGGGGCCAAATGTGTTCTTCCCTTTTTTTTATGTGGAGCAGATAAAATGAATCCCATTAAAACAAGAAGAGAAATAAACAAAACAAACAATAAGCTAAAAATTCTCCCGATAAATTTGAGCAATTTTCTTTTCCCGCAGTTGTTGTAATTGGAGTTGTCTGAAATTTTAATTCTTTTCTCTATCAAAGGGAGTCTCAAGAGAAAAAAAATTAAACTTTGTTACAAAATTATGCATGATCTATATTGAATTTTCATGAGTGAGGGCCTTGACATCACAGCATGAGGTAAACTGCCACAGAGGTATGACTTAATTTCATTTTGTTGATGCCATGCAACATTAATTTATAGAGCACATTCATTGTACTCTATGTTAATTCCTTCAAATTTGCTTCTGGAAAAAGATTGCATCATGAGATTATTTTGAGGTTTTAAGTGTTATTAATATGTTCATGAGTCTTTACTTATATATCACATTGTGTTTTCAGGATCTCCAAAGTGAATATTTTACAGGCGTATTAAAGGCAAAGATAAAACTAGATTTCTTCGATGGTTATTTCATCATTCATCAATGACAAAATAGCTTCATAAGTTAAGGAGTTACAAACAAAAAACAGAACGAAACCAGAAAGCCAAAAAATAAATAAAAATTTCAAGTTTCCTTGGCACCACCCTCTCTCACTCTTGGATTCAATGCACATTCTATTAATTTCATCTACAGATTTATATTGGAAACACCCACTGTTTCATATCACCATGTAGGACCCTGGACCAAGCTACCATTTTCAATTTTCTAGACTGCTGTAAAATTCTCTAACAAAATTCTCTTTTCACTGTTGTCATCTCCAATATATTTCTTTAGAGAGAACATCCAAAGTAATCTTTTTAAACCTTAAAAATAATGCTTCACCATTGCTTAACAGTCTGCAGTGGTTCCTTGCTACAGTTATAGTAATGGCAATTATAGTATGGCAATTCCTGCCTGCTCTGGCCTTGGTTTGCTTCTCTCAGAAGACACCGCAGCTTGGCCTACTTTCCTGTCCTCACAAAGCTGAGTTCTTTCCCAGTTTGTTCAGGCTGCTCTCTCTGTCTGGAGCACTCTTCCTCTGACTGCTTAATGCTGTCACCTTCTCAAACTCCAGTTCGTTGCTTTAATGGTAACTCTTTAAAAAGAGCTTCTTGAATTAACCTAACATATTAATATCCATAAGCAGCTAGTCCTTTTCACCATTATGTTTTTTATTCTAATACTATATAGCACTATCCACATATTAAAATTTCAGTGGAAGCTTTATAATTTCATATAGAGCCAGTAGTTGATTATTAAATACACTCTTCATAAAAAAGACTGTTAAAAAGTATAATACATATGTACATCCATAAATTAACATTTTACTTTAGCTTAAACCATACCTATGTACTTTCCTTTTACAATCTTTTGCCATAGGGTCAAGAGGTTTTTTTTGTTTTTGTTTTTTCTTTTTTTTCTTTTAAGCGTATTGTTGAATCTCCTTAAGTTATTCTAGATCTTTCTGTTAATAGTATAACCCATATTGTTTGGGCCATGATTACAAGTTTCAATTACTCCATTTAAGTTAAATGAGAAATTAAAGACACCTGTAAAGCTCTGAGAATGTCAATTCCTTTTGGATTTCAGTTGATTATTTTTATTATATGCAGATGCAATAGCACACTTAATTCGACTGTTTTTAAAAATTATTTTCCTTTGCTTTCCATGAATCATTTTTATTTTTTTGAAAGGTTTTACTCATTTCTCTCTGGTAGTAATCACACTGGGAATTCTTTCATCTTGTACTTTGTTCTCCTCCAGTGGCAAAGTTTTGTGGTCCAGACCTAGAAATGCTGTGAACAACACTGACATCCTATTGGCTAGTCCCCAGTCACATGATCACACTTAATTGCTAAGGAGGCCATAAAATGTGTCACTCCGTGCTCAGGAAAAAGAAAAAAACGGGTTTGATTAGCAACTAGACAGTTTTGGTAAGACCATTTTTACGTGTGATATTATGATACAACTGGGAACAGATGACTAAATTTTACAAGTAGTATTTGTTCTAGAATGTTCCATGCTCTACTCTATCTACTCGACTTGTCTAAACCCCCTGGTAGAAAAGCAAACTAATAGGAAATATTATATGTACAGTTATGGGGTATTTTTTTATTGGTATGTCTTAGTTGTACATATTTTGGAAGTACATGTGATGTTTTGATAGATGCATACAATCTGTATGGATCTTATATCTTATAAGTAAGTCATAGATATTATATCTTATTAATGATGTTCCCTTTTAGAAATTAGACTTATGAAGATAGGATCAGAAAGAACACTCTTGAAAACAAAGCAAGTATGTTTGGGAATCATAATATTAGCTTACATTATTAGGGCATAATGGTATAGACACTAAAATATTAAGATAGTCTTTCTGTTTACTAACCTACCTGCCTTTTCCTTTGACTATCATTTACCTATGAGGTGTCTGCAAAACTGATGAGATTGAAAGAAATGGATGGTATTTGTGGCTGTATCAGAAATAGCTTCCACACAGATGATTAGCCTATGTAGAACCATTTGAAGGCATCAAAAAGAAACCTTACCAAATATATTTTAATTACTCATCAATCAGTCATAATTCCTAAGATCCATTATTAAACAAGGTTTACTAGATTAATCATTATGTTAACATCTTAACTGGAAAGAGGACTAAATTAACCCATAATTTACACTGTTATTTCATTATGAATGAATGTATTAAATTACCTGACTCTATGCAAATAACTAAAGGCATACAAGAGGGAAGAGTTTTAATTTTAATGGCAAAGGTTGGAGGGAATAGAAAACTGGATATAGGTAATGAATGAGCTGGCAGATTGGAGGTAGTCCTGAAGGTATTAGGGTAGTAGAAAGCTAATGCAAATGTATGAAAATAGATTCCTCCCTGGACATAGATGTGTACTCCTTGCCAAGATTCCGCTTGCTGCAAATGTTGCTCTACTGTTTCTGCTCTAAAGAGCAATTACAGCAATCCCTTATAGTTTGCAAAACCACTTCTATACAATATTCAATGATACCCTCTCCTGGTTTGATTGACATATCAAACATAGACCAATCACATCTCAATGAGAAATCAAGATAGATTTTTGATATACGCCCAGGTGGCAGAGCTGCAATGAAGAGGGTGGAGAACCTGATATCAGAGTACTTGAGTGCAAATCTTAGACGTGTTACTTATTAACAACTTAAACTTGGTAAGGTGATTACATTGTTTGAGGCTTGTTTAATAAGAAACTTATTATTTTGTTAGAAGTAAAAGTTAATTTCCTAAGCTAGGAAAAATTTATCACTTTCTTATAAATTGAAAATGCCCATGTTCTATTATAAACCAACAATTCCACAGAATTGATAGAGAAACCCTTACCTGTCTGCATCAGGAGACATGCATGTGGAATTTTACAGTAGAAGCAAAAAGGTAAAAACAATTTTTTATCATAGGGGAATATATAAAAATGTTATTGGAATACATGTAATTAAATTTAAAATGTGTTATTAAATATGTATACATTATGGGTATGATATATGATTTATACAGATGATACTATCCATATAAATCTTGGACAGTTCAAAACTAACATGATGATTATAGCTAAATGCGTATTAAGAGACATTTAAAATAGAAACATTTTAAACAAATATGAAAAACTGAAGATTTCTATTAAACATGTACCTGTCTCATAATCCAGCAAGTTTATTTTATTTATATACAAGAGAAATAAATATTTATGTTTCTGAAAAGACACGCATAAGAATGTTCATATTGGTCTTATATATAATAGCCAGAAACAAAAAATAATACAAATGTTTATTAAAAGAAAAATGGCCAAGCTCACTGTGGTATATTTATGTAATGAAATCCTGTACAGAATTGAAGACAATTGACAGTAGACAAAAACATACTTAAATGTTAAAAGATTATATTGAGCAAAATAAGCCAGGCATAAAGGAGTACATGCTGTGTTTATTAAAAATCCATGAAAGAAACAAAATTATTGTATGATGTTAGAAGTCAGCATAGTCATTACCTTAGGGTTTGGGTGAGTATTGATTGAAAAGGTACACCAGAAAATTTTCTGGAGCAATGAAAACACATTCTTATCTAGAAGATGGTTATATGATTGTATACATTTACTGAATATCATAGGAATGTATGCTTAAGATTTGAGCATTTTAACATTCATAGATTATAATGAATGTTGATAGAATAAAAAGATTGTGTAACTTATGTAACAATTTTACCATGAAAATACACAGAGAAACTACTCAGTAAAAATTGTAAAACCTGAATTTAATCTGAATGTTTCTCTTTATGGCACTTATTTCTACTAGATATCCACTGCAGAGAGAATGAAAGAAGAAAATATAAACAATGTTTTTATTTCCTTTTGATTCTATGAATGCAACAAAAATTTAAATAGAACTAGACATGAAAAGACTTGAAAAATAAAATTAATAACATTGAGGAATTAAGAAATACCAGTGCATTTGAAGTAGGTCCTCCTATAGTCATCGATGAGAAATGTATGTTTAGCACCTTGCACATGATTCTGGAAAATATGTACACATCTGGCTTCCTGCTATTAGACATCAGTTTAAGAGTTTTAACCTAGATATGTAAATTGATGCATTTAAATCCAAAAGATTAATAGTAAAAGCTAATAGTTCACATTACCCCCATGGCTCTCTCTTCTGCTAACTAAAGTAGAAGCTTTAACTTAGCTTTCAGAGAGAATTTTTAAAGTCTTAGATGTAATACACTTAAATGAGTCTCTTAGCATTACTTTGTCAAGTTCAGCAAAGTCAGCCAAGTTCAGCTCTGAGGTATGTCTGGGACTGATGTAGTTTTTCCTCAGATACTTGTAAGGATTTTACACATAAATTAATGAATTAATCACAACAGTGTTACAACACAGACTTCTAATAGCCCTCTGGTTGCATAGTTTCAAAATTACTCCTTTTAAGTTTTCAGAATCAAAAATTATGGCAAACAAATTGTAAAGGATTAGTAAAAAGTCCTGTTACCTGGTTCTATTTAATAATACTGCTTAAAAAAAAGGCAGAAATAAAAACAATACAAAACTCTAAATTAACGGTTACAGAAAAATATGTAACCTAATAAATGGTAGGTTACTTAGTAAATTAGAAGAAGATGTATAATCATCCAGAAGTTGCTTATTAATGAACAGATGCCTGGAACTGATGTCTGGAAGGAGATTTTTTTCAAGGTTACTTATTGGGATAAGGATTTGATCCTCTTTTATTGACCTATTAATACAATTTGGGTAGAAGTTTGAGATATCAATCTTATCAAATGAATCATTCAATACTGGAATTCAAATAACTTGAAGAGTGCATAATATCCATTGGAGAATAATAAACCTGCTATAACAATTTTATTTGCTTATAATACTGTTGGTCAGCAATTTAGGCTCGGCTGAGCTGGGTGATTTTTTTTTTCTTCTTCTGACCTTTCCTGGTGCCACTGATACAGCTACTGTCTGGTGGAGAGTTGTCTGGTACCTAGCAGGGCTAAGGGGCCTCAGCTGAACAGCATGTTCATGATTCTCACGGTCTTACCTCCAGTTAGCTGACTTGGGCTTGCTGACATGGCAACAGTATGCCCAAATAGGACAAGAGCAAGTAGCAAGGCCTCTTGGGACCTACACTTGGAAGCCATACAACCTGTCTTCCCATAGTATTCTGTTATTCAAACAAGTCAAAAGCTAACCCAGATCTGAAGGGTAAGAAAATAAATTCCACCTATCAAAGAGAGAAGCTAAAAATAATGTGTGGCCATTTTAAATCTAGCACAGTCTTCTCATTGGCCACAATTATTTATATTCCTCTTATATGCAGAACACACCATTTCCTAAGATCCCTGAAAACAGTGGTATATAACAAAGAGTTTTCTAGAAAAGAAAGCTCAGATTTGAAGCATCTGCTAAATTTTGTGGTGTAAATACTACCACCATGCCTAATTTCAAGCTACTGACATGGCATTGCTGAGTGCAAGTTGGAAAAAGATGTGTGTGATCCGCTCTTAAAAGGAGTTATGAATTGAAACCCACATGACACTGCCCACAAATCTCACTCAGTCGTAGCATTGGAGCCAAATCCAATATATAAAAAATTGCATCTAGTTCAGATGTTGTAGGAGTTTATTCTCACATTACTAGAAAGAACTACCTGAGACTGGGTAATTTATAAAGAAAAGGGGTTTAATTGACTCAAATCCACAGGCTATAAAGGAAGCATGCCTAGGAGTCCTCAAAAACTTAAAATTGTAGCAGAAGATGAAGAGAAAGCAAGCACGTCTTACCATGGTGAAGCAGAAGAGAGAGAGAGAAAAAAACAGACAGAGAGAGACAGCATGACCAGAAAAGTGCCACATACTTTTAAACCATCATATCTCATGAGAACTCACTATCATGAGAACAGAAAGGGGGAAATTCCCCAACCTCCGTGATCCAATCACTTGCCACCAGGTCCCTCTCCCAACATTGGGAATTACAATTCAATATGAGATTTGGGTGGGGACACAGCCAAACCATATCAGGAATGTATCTCAAATTAATAAAAGCTATTTACGTCAAACCCACAGCCAGTATTATATGGAATGGGTAAAAACTGGAAGCATTCCCTTTTAAATCTGGTCCTAGATAAGGATGCTCTCTCTCACCACTCCTATTCAATATAGTATTGGAACTTCTAGCCAGAGCAGTCAGGCAAGAAAAAGAAATAACCGATATTCAGTTAGGAAAGCAGGATTCCAGTACTACCATTTATCACTTGCATTGACATTCAAAGAATATCCAACAATTCAATTCAATTCTGATACTAAGCATCCAGAAATAACATAGACTCCACAAGTTACGAGCTCAGGCACACCAAACTACACACACTTAAGTGTCACAAAGAAGATCCCCAAAGACAGAGAAATCCTAAAATAATGTAAGAGCTGTTATTTATTTAACATTATATACTTTTACATTTGGTTTGCAGGCTAACCCTTCACTTTATGCTTTATTTTGGCCCATTTGTAAACTGGGGGTAAAAATAACTCTCTTTTCCTGGAAATATCATAAATTTAATCTAAACAATTAATATTTCCAATAATTTTTCTTTAAAATGATCACTACTATAATCATTGAGTTTAAATGCCTTAAAATTAAATCTTAATAACTATTAAAAATTTATTTACCCAAAATACTTTCTTCTCTAATATGTACCTAAAACACCTGTCCTAATTTATTTTTTCCCTTTTATTGCTAATCTTTTAATAATCACAAAACCTGAATCCACTTTTACCATCTTCCCTTCCCTTACGACAAGCTGATTGTTGTAAGGTACAAATGTTGTTGCTTCCATGTTTCTAAATGAAATGGCCTCCCACTCCTCCCCACTACATTATTCAAGGCCTTGTTGCCTCTCACTCAACTAATACAAAATTTTCCTACCTGTTTCCCTTATCACAAGTCTCTTCCTGTTTTGTATAAACTGAATGTTTGTGTCCACCTGAAAGTCATAGGTTGAAATCCTAAACCCTGCATGTGATGATTTTAGGAGGTGAGGCCTTTGAGAGGTGACTATCTCGTAAGGGTGGAGCTCCCATGAATAGAATTAATGACTTTATAAAAGAGAGCCCATATGAGCTGGGGCCCACTCAACCTGCTACTACCACCATAGCTGGCACCCACCCACATACACCAACTGTGAGCCTGAAAACTGACCTGCCCAACCCAATACAGTCACCACCAATACCAGTGCAGACCTCTGTGGTCCCAGAGGGTTATCCTACCACTGCTACTGCCATTGCCCATGCTACATCAGCTCCAACGGCTCGAGAACCTGCCACTCCACGCAACACACTGGCGCCATTCTTGGCAATAGAAAAAGCCACTGGGAGGCCCAAGAATTAGCCCACCTGAATTCAGTAATACCAGTGCTGACATACACTGCCCTGGGGCTCAAGGGCAGAAACAGCCCTATAAAATGGAATCAGCAATAACAGTATCCCAACAAAGAGAAGTCCAGGACTGGATGGCTTCATTGCTGAATTCCATCATGCTTTCAAAGAAGAAATAGCGCCAGTTCTTCCCAAACTATCCCGTGAAAGTGAAGAGGAAGGAACTCTCTCTAATTCATTCTGTGAGGCCAGAATTACCTGGATACCAAAACCAGACAAGGATGCAACAAAAACAAACAAACAACCTACTGGCCAATATCACTAATGAAGACAGATGCAAAAATTCTCAACAACAGCATATTACAAAAATAATACATCATGTTCAAGTGGGATTTATCCCAAGGATGCAAGGATGGCTTAACATACGTGAATCAATAAATGTGATACATCAACAGAATGAAGAACAAAACCTCAATAGCTGAAGAAAAAGCATTTGATAAAATTCAATATCCTTTCATTATAAAAAAAATTATCAACAAGCTAGGCATAGAAGCAACATACCTCAACGTAATAAAAGCCATATATAAGAAACCCACAGCTAACATCGTACTGAATGGGGAAAAGCGGAGTATCTTTCCCCTAAGAACTGGAACAAGAAAAGGATACCCACTTTTATCACTCCTATTCAAAATACTACTGGGCATCCTAGCTGGAATAATCAGGCAAGAGAAAGAAATGAAGACATCCAAATTTAAAAAGAGAAAGTAAAATGTTCCTTCTTTCCTGTTGATGTAATTTTCTGTCTAGAAAAATGTAGAGTCCACCAAAAGTCTTTTAGATCTCATAAATTAATTAAACCAGGATACAATTTCAAATACAAAAGATCAGTGGCATTTATGTATGTCAATAAAGAACTAGTTAAAAAAGAAATCAAGAAGGCAATCTCATTTGTAATAGATAAGAAATATCTAGGAATATATTCAACAAAGGAGGTAAAAGATCTCTACAAGGAAAACTATAAAACATGGATAAAAGAAATTGAAGAGGACACATAAACAACTAGAAAGACATTCCATGCACAAAGATCAGAAAAAAACTAATGTTGTTAAAAATGACTATACTTCCTAAAGCAATCTGCAATTCAAGGCAATTCCTATCAGAACACCAATGTCATTTTTAACAGAAATAGAAAAAAAACCCTAAAATGTATATGGAACCAAAAAAGAGACTGAATAGCCAAAGAGATCCTAAGCAAAAAGAACAAAGCTGGAGGCATCACTCTACCTAACTTCAAAATATATTATATCTGACTGTAGTAACCAGAACATCATAGTATCGGTGTAAAAACAGACAAAACTGATAGAACAGGATTGAGAAAGCAGAAAAAAATCTGCTTGTGTATACAGATTTTGTATATACAAAAATACAGACAATGTATTTTTGACAAAGGTACCAAAAACATACATTGGGGAAAAGACAATTTCTTCAATAAATGGTGCTGGGAAAATGGAATATTCATATACCAAAGAATGAAACTAGAACCCTATCTGTAGCTATGAAAAATTAACTCATGATGGATTACAGACTTAATTTAAGACCCAAAACTATAAAACTAGTAGAAGAAAACACAGTGAAAACACTTCAGGACATTGGTCTAGGCAAAAGTACAGGCAAAAAAAAAATTTTTTTTTTAAATAGACAAATGGGACTGCATTAAAATAAAAAGCTTCCACACAGCTAGAGAAACAGTCAACAGAGTGAGGGACAACCTGATAAATGGGATTAAATATTTACAAACTATCTGACAAAGGGCTAATATCCAGAATGTACAAAAAACTCAATAACAGTAACAACAACAAAAGACACAAATAATTCCATTAAAATGAATAGACATTTCTCAAAATACATAAAAATGGCAAATATTACTAATTATATGTGAAATGCAAATCAAAATTACAGTAAAATACCTTCTTACCTAAGTTAGAATGGCCATTAAAAAAAGAAAAAAAAGATAATAGATGCTGGCAAGGAAACAGAAAAGGGAAATCTTGCACACTATTTGTGGGTATGTAAATTAGTACAGCCATTATGGACAACAGTATGCAGATTTCTCAAAGAACTAAAAGTAGAACTACAATATGATTCAGTATCTCACTACTAGGTGTTATCCAAAGGAAAAGATATGAGTGTATCAAAGGCATATATGTACTTTCATATTTACTGCAGTGCTATTCATGATAGCAAAGATATGGAATCAACCTAAGTGTACATGAGCAGGTGAATAAGGATAACAATAAAGTCTATATACACAGTGCAATAGTCTTGCCCATAAAAAAAAATAATAAAATCATGTAATGTACAGCAACATGAATGGAACTTAGGCTCATTATGTCAAGCAAAATAAGCCAGACACAGGAAGACAAATTTTTTATGTTCTTACTAATATGGGAGAGCTAGGAGAGTTAATCTCATGGAGGTAGAGAGTAGAATAAATACCAGAGGCTGGGAAGGGTGCGTGGGTGGGAAGGGGGGATAAAGAGAGGTTGTTCAATGGATAAAAACGTGTAGTCAAATAAAAGGTATATATTCAAATGTTCCATTGCAGAATATGGTAATCATAGTTAGTGACAATATATTATATATTTCAAAAGAGCTAAAAGAGAAGTCTTTAAGTGGTCTCAAAACACAGAAATGATAAATACTTGGGGTGATGGATACTCCAAATAGTCTTAACTTAATCATTACACATTCTATGCATATAATATGATATTAAATGTATACCATCAATGTTTAATATATTATATATCCATTTTAAAAGGAGAAGAGGGAGCTGGTGGAAAAGAAACAACAAGCAAAATACAAAATATAGCCACTGTTTGTCCATATGTTTTTGACTGAGCACATAAAGCAAGTCATTCAGTAAAAAGCTAAGAGTGATACTTCTGAATGTTGCATAATTCTCTATTATTTTCAGAGATGCTTCAGAATAAATCTAAGAAAAAAAAGTCTGTCATTTATCCCTAGGAAGGAAAGAGGAGAAAACATTTCACAGGTTACCTGAAATAAAATACAAACATAAAAATTTAAACTTCTTTTGGTCTAATTAATACAATGCATTTGATTAGAAAAACATTTATTGAGCTGGTATGCATGAGTCTTTACAAATTGAAAAAAAAGCATTGTTAGGGATATATTTGGAATAAGAATGTATGCTATAAAATTCTCTATTTCATGAAATGAGTAACTGAATTGGTGAACTAATGAGTATTAGACTTAAGGTTATCAATTACCAGTGATCAATAATCATCTACTTCAGTTGCAGAACTTTTTTGAATACCTTTGGGAAAGAATTTTGTCAACAGTGTGATAACATAGAAAGGTGATGTTCTGCACTTCTGATTCTCTGATGAGTAAGATGCTATACTAAGAGAAAAAGTGAAATTTTGAAACATGACTAAAATCCCAGCTATATACATTAATATTGAACTGAATTCAGATAACTTGATTCTCCACAATATTTGAAGATGTCTTAGCAAAAAATAAAGTTTTTGACTTCGGGAAAAATAAACAAGGAGAGCTCCCAAAGTTATATTGCTCCTTTCTTCCATGTGGACACAGCAACTAGGTACTATCTATGAATCAGAAATTTGGCCCAGACAAGTTGCCAAATCTGTCAGTGCCTTGACTTTGGACTTCCCAGCACCAGAACTATAAGCAATAAAGGTTTGTCATTTAAGCTACCTATTCTATGATATTTTTGTTACAGCAGCTCAAATGAACTAAGGTGCTTTCTCTAATCATTTTATGTTATACTATGGGAATATATCTAGATATAGATATAATACATTCCTTTCAGAAATAGGCAATAACTGCCCTGTATTCTGTCAATTAATTGATACCTAATTAATGATGAATATTCAGATTGCCACTTGTTAAATTTTAGCCTACCTTTAAAAATTTTTTTCTTGTTTTTTTTCTTTTACTAACATCCTCCCCAGGATGTCCAACTTCTAGATTTTCAGTATTTTCCTATGTCTTTTATTCCCTCATTACATCCTACCTAGTACACCTTTCTCTTCTACTGTACAAACCAGTCAAAATTTGATCCATACTCCATTACCTATAGTAAAGATTGACTCACCGTGAAGTCTTTTCTGACCATCCGTTAATGTCCTTGGACCTCATCAGAGGACTCCTCTTTCCTTGCACTCACTTAATAAATTGAGTATCATTCTTCTTTGAGAGACTATTACTTGTGTTCTCAAAAGTCAATATCAGGTCCTTATTGAGCCTGTGGGTCTGGAATCAGTGTCTGGGTTTAGAATCTGGCTTGGCTGCTTACTGTTTGACTCTCTTAACCTCTCTGTACTCTCATTTTCTCACCTGTAAAATAGAGATAATAAGAGAATCTTCATAGAGTTGTGTAATTGAGCTAATGCTTACATAGTTCTAAAACTTTGCCTAGCAGGTAGTAAATGTCAGCTGTTGTTACTTGTCTTCCTGTTTTCCCAAACTCCCCCCTGACTTCCTCCCCCTCCTCCCCACTCCCCTCTCTCTCGTTCTATTTCTCTGAAGAACTATTGGTTGATTCTGTTTCTCTAGAGAACCCTAATACCCTCTCTTTCTATAATACACATCCTCAGAAGCATTCTCTTGGATACTTGTTAATCATCTTTCAGGTATCAGTGTGAGTTGAGTTCCTTTGTTCTACTCTTCAAATGAAGGATCAAAGTTTCTGTTTCTCTGAATACTTATCTCAGCTTCAGTCAACATGTAATTACTAATTAGATAATCTATTCAGGAAATATTTATTGAATTCTTGCCCCCTGCAATGGTTCCAAGCTTTGAGCCCATAGCAGTGGCACAGCCTCATAATATGTATTAATGTAATTACCTGATTAATATCTGTTCACTCCTTTATAAGTTTATAAAAACAAAGATCTTGTTGTGTTACCAGTGTGTCACTGAATCCTAATATAATGCTTCAAGCATGGGAAATGTTAATGAATGAACAAGATTTCTGAAAGGCAGGAACCATTGTGTTGACCTTACTCATAGTATCTTTCATAGGATTGTACACATGCACACACTAAGGTGTTCTACAATTCAGTTAGAGTTCTGTACATTTTAATGTTTGTACTTTTTTATGCTACCTTAAGCTCCTTATGATTATGGACACAAAATAGAGTACAAACAAATAGCATTTAAAATAATTAAAAGAGTTAATTTGGGGATCAGAGTCTTCTACTGGAAGAAGGATCTAATTAATATGTGTCATTAAAGGCCGCATTTCTCTGTTTAGATGAGTAATTCTTCTTGAATCAGGGTAAAAATCATGCCACTTTCTTAGATGCTGTAAGTCTTATGTTCCACAGGAAGGGTGGGAAGGAATCCAGCACCCTTAAGAAATTGCCATTGTCTAGGCACCTTAGGCATTAGATCTTACAAAAGCTCTGGGAGGCTGATTTTTATCATTAGCTCACTTTAAGTCATGGTAAGACAGAGACTTAGAGATGTTGCAAAACCTTCCCTGCCTAGATCCCTAGAGTCATCTAGTAGTAAAGTTGGGAATTAGAAACCAAGCCTGTTGGACAGAAGCCAAGGCCCATCCCAGTCAATAGAATGAGAGAGATGACACATCAGTTTATCCTCATTCAAATAACCTAACCCCTTTGGGGTCAGAATCTCCTAAATTCTCTAAGGAAAAGTATTATAGGAGAGTGTGGCCAGATGGAGAGACTCACAGAATCAGATACACAGACATACATACCCACACGTGTGTTTAGACTGTATGCACTGTGTATACATATACTTCTTCAAAACATATTCCTAGGGAATACAACTTGAGAACATGTAAAAATGGGCATTTTGTTGTTGTTGTTGTTGGTCTGTGTATTTGATTGAGCCAAGCCTGGGACAGATTGCCTCTAAACTGGAGTAACGTGGCGTAATCCCCTTCCCCCTTCTGGTAAGTCCCTTTCTCTTTAGACCTGTCTTAGCAGGGTTCTGACTTAGCTTCTGATGTAACAGACAGAATTTCTTCTGTCTTCTTCCCACTGCAGTATATATCTGTTTAATTGTTGAACTGGATTATGTCAGAAGTATTAATTGGAAATCATCACTCTGCAGAGAACAACAAAAACAAAAAAATCTCATAACCAAGGAAGAGCAAAAGAACTTGTCTGGGTTTCTAGACCTCACCTCTCAGAATGCTGACAATGAACTACAACCAAAACACAACCACGGCAACAAACTAGATATTTGTTGAATCAGGCCAAGACACAGAAATGTACTGCATGCCAGAATGTAAAGGTGACATGAGTGATCGAAAGATAGGGAAAGTGAAGGTCAAGGGAGAAACTCTCAGCATGTAGGCACGGAACCATTTCCATGAGGTCAGCTACATTCCAAAGTGGCTGCAGCACTGGATGGGGAGCTGTCAGGGCCTGCTGCACAGCTCAAGACAGTCTTTGAAGGTTTGTACCCACCCTCATTTCCTGGAGATTTATGAGGCCAATTCAGACTCTGTCTTGCCAGTGCTACATAAAAAAACATGCATCTTTATTCTTCTTAAATAAAGTAATAGACATCACAATAAGACGAGCTGGGTGTGTAGGTTGGGTAGATTTCACTCCTCTTTATGGATAGATACTTTGGTAATTAAAAACCAAGTGGACAGGATTAATTCATATTTATTGAACATTGAATTCTGGAGCCTGAATTCACAATACTATATTTATTCCATGTGAGTTTCTCCTTTCTTTCCTGTTTTCTTCCTCATCCTTCCTTTTCCTTTTCATTCAGCAAATGTTTACTGGTGCTTACTCTACCAGGCACTGCTCAAGGGGCTGAGAAGGCATCAGTGATCAAGATAGATACAGCCCCTAACATTATAGAATGTATCAAGACTAAAAGGAAAGATTGCCTGAAGGATTTCTTTGAAAATCCTATTTGTTCATTTCTGTAGGAATGATCCAGGAGTTTATAAACAAAAATAGAGATAAGTTAAAATATTTCATGATTTTAAATGTATGTCAAATATTTTAATGGTATACTCTGGCTATATATAGAAACTAAGAAACTGAGAGAGGAGGTAAGGCATATGATGGGAAGAAGTTGCTGCACCAGGAAGCATAGCACAGTTTAGATCAGTGGTCAACTTCTAGAAGGTTCTGTGGTATATAAGAGGTGATCCCTCTGGCCAGAGATAGAGCAAGTGCCTGGGGAATGTAGCTGATGAAATCATTAGAAGGTCTGGCATATGGCAAGAAGGTGCATGGAAAGTTCAAGACACTGAAGAAATGGTAAGAGTGGCAAAACAGCAGAGAGGGGCGTACATGTGTGAAATGAGGCTGTAAAAATAGGGGGTAACAAATCATGCATTGCCTTGCAGGTCCTCATAAAAATTTTGATTTTTATCCCAACTGAAATGAAGACTTATAATGTTTTAAATATGCCAGTTTGTGCATGCCTCTATATGTGTTTGTAAGAGAGAAAAAAAGAGAGGGCAGTTTTTGGAAATTCCAAGTGTAGTGTGGTGGCAGTGAGGTTATTTCAAGGCAGTAAACTTAAAAAAAAAATGACATTCCACTCATAAGTGGGAGCTGAACAATGAGAACACATGGACACAGAGACGAAAACATTACACACCAGGGCCTGTTGGGGGCTGGGGTGAGGGCTGGGCAGGGATAGCATTAGGAGAAATACCTAATATAGATAATGGGTTGATGGGTGAGCAAACCACCAAGGCATGTGTATACCTATATAACAAACCTGCACATTCTGCACATGAACCCCAGGACTTAAAGTATAATGATAAAAAAATGACATTAGCTTGGAATAAGGTAATGGCCTTAAAGTGGGAGAGAATGGCCAGCTTTGAGTGATGTGAAAACGATAAAAGTCCAAGAGGCATGCATGCAGCTGGCTGTATTTAATAGAAGATTATAAAGGATACCTCCTAGATTTCTAGGTTTTGTAGCATATAGATGATAGTGTCATTCTCTGAGAGAGTAAACACTGAGGGTAGAGTCAATTTGTTGGAGAGGAGGACAATTAACTTTATTTAGAAACTACTAAATATGAGCTGCCTTAGTTATATCCAAAGGGAGATATCAAAGAGGCAGATGAATTGTTGGGTTTGGGGCTCAGAGGCAAAGTCTGTGATAGAGACACTAACTCATGCGTCATCTGTAGTGAGGTGATAATTGAAGCCATTGGTCCAGATGGGATCTCTTTGTTTAAATGTAGAGTATAAGAAGAGGGCATAGGAAAAAACCTTGCAAAATAACATTTCTTGGCCAACTAAATGCAATCAAATTTGAAGTGAAGATAAAAGAGAAGTAAACAAACATATAGAAGGAAAATCAAAACAGTCTCGTGACATGGAAACAGAGAAGAGAGCATTTTAAGAATCAACAAGTAGTCTATACTTCAAAGTACTTCTTAAAAGTAAAATAGTATGAGACTTGAAAAACGTTTAATCTAGGGGTCATTGACAACCCAAGGTAAATCTTTCACATGGAAGGAAGGGGCTAAAGGCCAAGTAGAAATCAGTTGAGGATTGAGTATATTACATTAAAAAGGAAATGCTGAACATACATGAGACAGAAAGGGTCATAGTAAGAAGAAATTGGACCTAAAGTGTAGGCTTCATGGATAGCAAAAGGGTCAGCTCTCTACTGACATTCAAGAGACAAAGGATAGGGTAACGTGGGTGCTGAAAAGTTTGCCGAATTCATGCAGGTAAGTTGAGGGAGTTAGTATTATATGGCCTCCATTATCTTTCTAAAGCATTTGGCTATTTTTTGAGGGTGAAAATACTAAATGGCATTGGGAATTAGAGCAGAAGTGTAACAGAGAAATCAGGCAGGAGTTTTGTGTTAGCTGCCTATTGCTACAGCAATGCTGCATAACAAACCAACCCAAAGTGAGTAACTCAAAACACTAGGCTTTTTTAAAAAAAAATTGTTTCTGTGAATTAACCTCATAATGCTTCTGGAGTTGTCTGAGATTGATCACATATTTTGAGGCACTGACCTAGGCTGACTTCTTTGGGTTATGTGAGATAAATGACTGCTTTCCACATGTCCCTCATCTCTAGCAGGCTAGCCCAAGAATTGTCATGGTTAAGGCAGAGATGCAGTAGCAGAAGTGGGAATATGCAAGCATGTTTTCAAGCCTATGCATCCATTATGTTTGCTCACCTTCTATTGGCCAAACCAAGTCACCCATATTCAGGATCAAAGAATAGTGAAGTAGATTCTTCCTCTGCAGTGGGAGAAACAATAAAGTCATGTGGTAAGAGGATATGAATACAGTGAAGGACAAGGAATTGACACCCTTAATGCAATCAGTCTACAAGTCACAAATAGTATTAAGAGCACATTCACAATAATTTAACTTTATTGTGTGGATTTCTTCAGCAACATTTGATTACTTAAGTAGAATACCAAAAAGATATTTTAAACTATATGTGGGAATTGTTAGAGTGTATGAAGAAAGTGCAGAAAGACACATAAGCAAGACCATGTAATATGTGAATAAGTAAGGCTGTTATTGATACAAAGCCATTTTAAAGTATCCAGTGGCTGATGAGGCAAGTGAAGGTGTGGGAGAATGGAAAGAGGGGGGCTTGTGAAACCAAAAGTTAGTCATAGTGAAAATAGTTTAAACAATAATATTGACAAAAGAGGGGGTTGAAGTCAGGAAAAGGGTGCTTAAAGTCTTCGGATAGAACAAGTTTATGGGATAACAAGGTCCAAGAAGTGGCAGTTTGAGTGGGGAGCTGAGGTAAAGCTAGTAAAAGGGGAAGGCAAAGGAAATGCAGTAAGGGAAGATGTGAGTGTTGAGTTATTCTTAAAATAAATGAAGAGATGAAAAATCTAAGTCCAGTGTTATAATGCTGGATGTGTGAGAGGGAGTAACCAGGGGTTTAACAGATAAGTGTAGGGAAAGGGAAAATGTAATATAGCCAAACAACACAGGATACAGAGCTGAATTTTATGCTCTGATTAATATAGTAGTTGTTATTAGGGAGAAGGGTTAATGCACCAGATGCAGCAATAGGAAGGAAAGATGCCATCAAGATTTTGTTTCAACCTTGAAACATATGGAGTGTTATAAAAATAACCAGCAAACTGGGTTGTAAGAAAGATGAGACGGAGGAACCTACAACTTTTCTTTGTTGAGAATACATACGGTTTTGGAATGAGTAGGGATGCCATGTTGTGTAAAGTTTCCTAGCCAAACTGGGTACAGATGTTCTGGGACAGGACAGAGAAGGACAAAGTTGGGAAAGGGAATGTGTTAAAGGAACAAAATGGTAGGAGAAGGCAACAGAGCAACATTCACCTTTCTTCTCTGTCATCTCAGTGGTTCATTGGCAAGAAGCCAGTGCCTCCTGAAAGTAATTCCTTCTCTGTCCTGTTCACTTTTCCCACACTTATCTACTAAACTCCTACTTAATCCCTCTCACACATCATGCATTATGATACTGAGCTTATATTTCTCATCTTTTAATTTACTGCATCTTTTCTGTCCTGAAACCATTCTCACACTTGGTGACCTCAGAGTCCTTGAAGGAAAATAATTAAAAACCATGTAAAGGATGGGAGGTAACAAATGGAGATTATATAGGGATAACACTGTTATTTATTTTCTTCCTGATATGAGAGAAAAAAAGAACATGTAAGAAAAACATGCAACTAAATATGGCATGTATATTTATCCTTTTACATATAACATGAGTAATAGGAATTATAACCTAATGCACTAATGTGTTTAGAAGATAATTGAAGGAACTAATTGAAGTGAGGATTAAACAGTATATGCTATTGCACAAAACTTGAATTCATGTCCCAGTTTTGCCTTGTTCATAATCATATCTGTCCTGGTAGGGGCATAGTAAATGCTTAATTAATACATTTGGGAGAAATGAATAAATTGTCTCTTGGAAAAGTCTACTTAAGCCTTTCTGATCCTGAGTATTTCTCTTCCTATTTTCCTGATTGATTTCTGTTATCAATATTAAATAACATACGAGGTGTGGACTTGATACAGAGTAGATGCTAGAAAATGATTATTGGAATCTAAATTGGCCTATGTGTAGTTGGAGGTGTCAATAAACTGAATAAACTGTTATTATTCAGAGGTATCTTGCTGTCTTCTGCTCATACTTGCCCATTAACTCAAGCCTCGTAGGTAAGCAGACATTAATGATTTTTCTTGTAGGGCTGGCCTATCGTATTTACACACCCATACTCTCTGAGGTAATCTTGAGCCCGGCTGCTTCTGATTATATTTCACTTTTTCATACAGTTGTCCCAGAAGACATTGACGTCATCCAGAGACACAGTAGCGCCGTCCCTCTTCAGAGGTTCAATTCATTCTACCATCCGGAAATTCTGCCGACAAGGCGGCCAGTGTTAGAAATTAAGCTTGTGACATGCAGGACATGGTGGAGTGCAAACATTGGTCAGCGCTTCCTCTCTCAGCCACAGAGGAAAGCCACACTGATTGGTATTCAGGAAAGGGACCTCCTGTTTCGAAGGATTCCTTCATGCTGTTCAGCAATGCTGTTTAGGGTGGATTTTCCCATTTGAACGGCAAAGCTTAAACACAAATATTAACTACCTGAAGCTGCAAATAGCAGCATAGTACATTAAAAAAATAATGAATATTTTAACCAGCCTCTACCCAACCAAGAAAAATATTATGCAGAGACGAGGCTGATTTTAGAAAAATGCCCAAGGAAACATTAATAAAAAAGTTGAGTTTCCTTTCAAAGTTTGTTTTTGCTAAACATTCATAGTTTTGCTTTTTCCAATCCAATTTTATTATAAGAAAGGTCTCCCACATGTGTACCTGGCATTCCTTTTAAAATAATTAGGAATACGCACCAAAAAAAAAAAAAAATGGAAATAGTGGGTGAGTTCTTACGTGTGACAGAAAGAAAAGGCACAATAAATAACAAAGGAGGACACTTCTTGGCAGGCACATAAGTTTGTAGCCTCTTTAGTCATAGGCAGATTTTCATGTCCTTATTATTTTGACTATATTGTAATATTGTTCATTTGGAAAATCCAAGCCTATCTGATTCTTAACTGCAAGGTTTCTTCCCATGAAATCACTGAAGGTGGAACATTATTATTCAGTAGAAGACTGACATTTTAGAGCTGTAATTCCACGTTAGGGCAAAAATGGACATTCTGTTACCTGTTAGATAGCTTCTTTGGTATTTATTTCTGTCCTTGGTAAATATTAAAACTAAATTATTGGGCTTGAAGAGACAGTTGACACCTGTAATCCCAGCACTTTGGGAGGCCAAGTCTGGGGGATCAGTTGAGTCCAGGAGTTCAAGACCAGTCTGGGCAACATAGAAGATCCCTAGCTCTTAAAAAAAAAAAAAAAGAGCTAGGTGTGGTGCACATGCCTGTTGTCCCAGCTGCTCAAGAGGCTGTGGTGGGAGGATCAACTGAGCCCAGAAGGTTGAGGCTACAATCAGTCATAATCATGCCATTGCACTTCAGTCTGCATGACAGGGTGAGACTTTCTCTCTCTCTCTCTCTCTCTCTCTCTCTCTCTCTCTCTCTCCCCCCCTCCCTCCCTCCCTCCTTCCCTCCCTCTCCCTCCCCCTCCCTCCCTCCCACCTCCCCCCTCCCTCTCTCTCCTCCCCTGCCCCCATCTAAAGAAAAGAGAAAACCTAAATGATTAAAACATACTGTTCAGTAATGCCCATTCTCATTTAGTAACGTAAGACCGAACTTAGTGAATAACAAAATGCTTTTGGTACACTTTCTTTGTTCAAGGATCTTTTCCTTAACACTTACATCATTGCTTCCTCATAACAAGCCCGTAAAGTTGGTATTACTCTTAACCCATTTTCCAGATGAGGAAAGTGAGGCAAACAGAGAAATGAAAAGCTGTCCAGGTGGTTGAGCCAGAATTCAAATGTTGGCTGTCTTAGTCTGGAGCCCACACTTTATACTTTCTTGTTGTATTGTAAGCTAAACTGAATTATAAATTGGCTAACATGGCTTTGCCTGGTTTGCTGTTAATCCACTGTAATTTAACGTTGGTTTTTGTTTATTTGTTTTGTTGTTTTTGTTTAGTTTTGTCTAATTTGTGGCTTATAGATATTTTTTGTAATAATAACAGTAAAACATGGGGCAGGGTACCTGGGTTCTAGTCACGGCTTAGTTACTGACTTTGAACAACTTTGGATGTTGCATAAACTCAGTTTCCTTCTTATAAAGCAGATAAAATTAGAGAGCATTCCATTCTGCCTAATAGGGTTTTATCCTCCAAATCTACAGTGCTAACAAATTAAAAATGTTATTGATGCTGCTTTCACTAAGCTAAAGGGATGGACCAAGCTAAAGTTTATGGAATTCAGTTTGACAACTTGTATTTTAAACGCCTAAATTCAAAGTGGATGTTGAAACTAATGAAGAAAGGGAGGTTTAAGCTTATCGATGGATTTTTATTCATCCATTTACTCCACTTCAAGAGTTAGTCAAGAATGAGTTGTGACATGTGTTTGAAACAATTAAGAACAATGGCTGACAACCTAGGTTTCTGTAATATCAAAAATGTGGGAATATCTACAAGGACAAATGTATGTTGAAATCAATTTTGAGTGCCATGTGATACTTTATGTCACTCTTTGAGGATTGCTGAAACTATTTCTAGGAAACCACACCCAGGCACGTGGTACAGTTGAAAGGGTCATAATAATATTTGTGAATTCTTAGCATAAATTAATTTTGAAGATGATTTTAAGACAATTTCAAACATTTATTTGGAAATCTATTTATTCTCATCCACATAGGAATATTTACATCCCTAAGTTTCTGTTTTAGTTACTTCCATATATAGTATTATTCCCACTTGAACCTTGGAATCAAATCCTTCAGTTTTTACATTGTTTAACATAAGCTATTTTGCCATCCTTCTCTCCTAGGCTAGTATTATACTATACTCTATGAAAATGCACTGCAAATAAAGGAAAACCCTTAATTAAACATTCTACCCTATTTTCTGAAAGGCATAATTCCTCCCTTTTATCCTTTAGCACAGTGTTTGAAAGGATGTTGTTTTCTTGGCTGGAAAGCCAGGATAGTTTTATGTTTTTTTGATAAATTGAGGCCCATCAATTTGAATCATTAGACACTGTGGTTGTGGTTTTCGTAGCTTCTTCTTACTGGGACATCCTGCCTCCTACCATACTTAATAACTCAACTTTGCTGTTACCTCATTTGATGACTGGCAGAGATGGTGGAGCAGCAGGAACCACCGTAGTATATTCAATGAATTATTTAGTAACTTATTCTATAAATATTTAGTGAGCATCTTCTATATGCAGGAATGGTTTTAGGTACCAAAGCTATTACAGTCAAATGCCAACTCTGTACTTCTCACATGGTGGTGACATTCTAGGGATATTGAACAGAGAAACAGAAAATCAATTATCTATATCAACGTTTGTCTAAATACATATATCAATAAATATTTAAGCTAATATTAAATTATGCAATAAAATAGAGGAAATAAGTGTAATGGAGATATATGGGTTAAGAGAGGGATATGTTCGAGTAGCCAGGCTTCTGAGAGATGGCTTTTGAAGGGCTACCATGGTTAGGAGAACAGCTAGTCACCTGAAGAACATTTTAGACAGAGGGAATAGCACACACAAATGCTGTGAGGTGACAGCTACTGAGAATGTTGAGTAATAAAAAGAAGATAAAGTGAGAAAGATGGCAGTGACACAGGATGGGGTCCAAGAAGTAGAAGAGGACCATTTAATATACGCCTTTGTAGATCATGGAAAGAGCTATGAATTTTGTTTTAAGTATGATGGTGTAAAACAATGATTCTCAAAAGTTTTGTATACATCAGAATTACCTGAATGAATAAATAAATGACTTGCTAGGTAGGGCATATGTTATTGGGTCCATCACTAGAGTTTCTGATAGTGCTTCTAGAGTAGAGCATTTTCATTTCTAACATGTGATGCTGACATGCCTGGTCTAGGAAAAGCAGTTTGAGAACCATTGCCGTAGTCAGTGTCTGTTATTTATATTTACCCAGAATAGATTTCACCAGAATTTTACAAGTTAATCTTGATTTTCTTGTGCAAAATGTCTCTTCTGTATTCTTAGCTCAAGCAATGTATTTTATTACGTTGGTTACAATTAGCTATTCAATGATGGATATATGACTTTTGGCGGTCAGTTGAAATCCAAGCCAGAGAAACTCTAGAAAGTACTGGAAAGTGAAAGTTCTCAAACTACTGGACAAGAAGCTCAGAGTCAATACGTAGGGAAATTTTCTCCAAAGCTAAGTCAATGCAGATGAGCACTGAGCTGAAAGATGACAAGAAATTGAGCTCTGGTACCTTCTGTTTAAACCCCTGGATCTAGTCATGCCTAGGACAATTATACTTACGTGAGTTTCATTTTCATAACTCATCTTCCCATCTTACGCTTTAGGAATTTTCTCTTTGGATTCTGAAATAACCCAAAATATAAATACACGTAAAAAGCTATAGTAGATATACCACTTTTCAAAATTTAGATGCACCTTGGTTCATCACCAAGAACCAGATAAGTGAGTTTAAATAGCTAAATACTACTCTGTGCATTTATAAAATAATTAGGCTTTGTACAGGCAAATGAGAAATTTTGAGATAGAAGATCTCAAGCAAATAAGAGAATGAAGTAGTTAGTCAAATTAACGCAAGCATTTGAAAATGTGCTAAATAGCACTTGGTGCCACTATATCATTGCTAGCAGCATTGTTTCCTGACTAGTATCTATAATATGACCCCCAAATAAAATTCATAATTGTGTCCTTCTGTCCTTTTATATGGAAACCTCACATTCTCTACAAGTTGATGCATGTTTTCCATTATAATTATACAAAGAAGTTTCTCATCATTTAGTTTCAGCCTAAATGTGATCTTTTCAAATAGTCTTCCTTTACTGTTCTACTTCAGCTATCATCTCCCTACTCAAGAGGAAGTCTGTCAGGCCATCATAGTTCATTACTTTCTGAGAAGACATTTTCTCAGAATATTTTGTTTGTTTGCTAATTTTTCATCCCTTAAAATACAAACTACATGAAAGCAGTGGTATTTTATCTTATTTATCATTAACATTCTGTCATCTAATTGATATTTTTAGAATAGAAAAAATAAATAAATTGTACACTTTTGCCTTTCCTTAAATACATTTTTAAAGATGTAAGTGTTTCTTTTCTATATTTGTATCTATACTTTGGGAACAATTTTAGATCAAATTTCATTTTAGCCATCAATCCTCCCTGACCACCATCACCCAAAGCAAGTTCACTTGTTTCTCAGCCTTAGAACTAACCTGATAATATGAAAATTATCTTATCCCTACTTGTATTGAGCATTTTTTGTATCCAAACTTCTCTTCCTTACAGACATTCCTGAGGCAATGCCAGTATTTTTTATTTGTATTTCCACTTTATCAGTATTGCGTTGCATAGAGTACAGACGTACAAAGATTTGTTGACCACATGAATAGATGGATGCACATTTAAGAGTCAAAACTCCCATAATCATTTAAAACTCTTGTATTCTCCAAATAGGTATTTTCATATTATATATAGTCTTAAAGACTGTGAGCTATCTGCTATAAGCCAAAAATATTAATATCTGATATCATATTGAATATTCATAGAAACTGTTTAATATTTATAGAAATAATGAAAGCAGGTATTCATAGAAACCCTAAAATAAACAGATAAATAAGCAAAAATTAAAGTCTTTATTTAGTAAGATGAGTGGAAAAATATGGGGACTGCCTCTAATTTTGTATTTATGCATCAGCTTTATGATTCCAAGATGCTACCACTGACCCTGTAAGTGAATCAAAGTGTTTTCCTGCATTGGTGAGGGATTTGTGCCAGCCTGTTTGTGCCTCCTCCCTGGTCCAACCTCATGACCGCTTCAGCATGGATTTCTGGGACAAGGTGTGGTCTTTGGCAGACCTGGAACATTTTGGAAAGGAAGCTGGTGTTTGGGGGGCAGCTGTTTTTAGACATGTTATTTCTGAAGTAGCAGCAGGATACTGAGCATGACGTCTACATATATGGAATTGTATGTAGTTAGAAATATGGCATTGCAGACACGAGAGAAAGATAACATTGTTGGTCTTACATATTTAAGAGTCATAAGCATATAGTCTTAAATAAAACATGGAAGAACACAAAATACAAGTTGGTGGTGATCTCTGGGGAGAGACGAGGGCTGATAGTATTACATGTGGGAAGGATAATTGAGGGATGATCTTCAAAGTTATTGGGAATCTTCCAAAATCTCAATCTCATTGGTATGTTTTATTATTTTTTCAAATCTCTCTCTCTCTCTCTCTCTCTCTCTATCTATCTCTCTCTCTCTCTCTCTCTCTCTCTCTCACACACACACACACACACACACGTTATACATGAAATGCTGTATATCTCACAATAAAAAGCTTTAAAAATATGGTTGCCTTTCAAAATAAAAATGTGCAGTGGCAAAAAGCAAATTTTTAATATTTCAGATGTCTTAATTTCCTAATATGTGATTACTTGAAGCACTTAGTTGGAATAATTTAAGTGTATAGGACAATTTGCCTCAGTTTCTAGCTATTTCAGGGACACTATTTTAGATGTAAATGAACTCATGATATTTTTCTCCATTATGTTTACTCTTGTGTGAACAACCATGACTGTGAGCTTCCTTATTCTTCACACTGAAGGCTTCTCCTCTTTAAAAGACGATTTCCAAACATCTACAACATAAAGAAAGGAGGGATTTGTCCCCAAATTGAATCCTATATTAATGAATGCATGACATATGTACCAGTTAGTTGTTGACATAGTAATGTTGCATAACAAACCACCCTGACATTTATTGCTTTAAAAATGTCATGCATTTGCAGGTTGGGAAATTCTTAAAGTCTTAAATGGGCCCATTCCTGCACCTGCAGTCTGCTGCAGATGAGCTAGGGGGCTCTGCTGATCTTAGCTAGGGTCTCCTATGTCTGGGATACTCAGCCAGCTTGTCTAGGACCTCTGCCGGAAAACTTGGACAATTCTTCTTGCATTACTTGTCCCATCCACTGAGCGTTTTCTCATGCCAAAGTTAGAAGAGTAAATTGGAAAATAGACATATTCAAGGACTTCTCTGGAATTTCCAGACTCTGTTGACACCGTATTCATTCACAGTTGGCCAAAGCAAAAATAAGGGGATAGAAGAAAATGCTGTCCAGAGTGGGACGGCACTGCACATTATAGGTCAAAGAGAATAGTGGGGCATTGATGCAGTTCATCTACCACCACATGTTCTTCCTCCCCCACTTGCTGTTCCTCATTCTCTTTCTAGGATTTCCTGCCTATTAGGATTCTACATTCTAGCCTTCCCTTGAAGCTCTGGCCAGGTGTCCTTGTCTCTATATATAGTGATTCCAGCCTTCTCTCCCATCCAAAACTTTAAGGCACTCACTCTTTGCTTCCATCATTTTACTTTTCTTATCTCCATTGTTGGGTGTTGTTTCATAACTGACTGTCTCATCAGAAAATGAGGTATTAATAAGAATATTTGTTTTGTAACTGTGCAAAATCTGGCAGAAGCAGGGCAGAAAATAGATCCTCATCAGTAGTTTTGCTTCTTTGTCCATTGATTTATTTTTATAAATCTGTTCAGTCATAAATCCACATGGCCTTTTTCTAGAGTCTGGTATCCTTGATTCTTTTGGCAATTGGGTATAACCCGTCAATTTCTTCCTCCTTTTTGTTCCTTATTTTCATCTTTCTTTCTATTTCTTTCCTTCCTTCTTTTCTTTTTTAAAAGCCTTTCTTTAGATTAAAAGAATTTGACTTGTTGAGAAAAAAGGTCTAAAAACCCTTTTCATCACAGTTAATTAGATTTCTGACTTGTTCTCTACAGCCAATATTTCTTCAGCACATTACTAGAGCACACCCCTAAAAACAGGTGTCAAAACACATTAAAGGCATGGCTTCCTAAAACATCAAAGGAGACTGTGTTCTCTATTTTCATAAATGCCACCACAAAGCTAAAAGCCTGTCTAAGTAAGTCATGTAAACCATTTTACTGGTTAAGATATGGGTAATTTGAGTGCTGCCCTCAGTATTGATCTCATCTCATTTATATGTGTTTAAAATTCTACATTAATCCAAATTCTACTTTCTGAATAATTTATGCAGAGGTCAAAAATGTGTCAGGCTTGCAAATAATTGAAGGACCTTTATGGAGATTCCATGTAAAAGTATAGAGCTGAACAGTAGAAAGAAACAGTGCAAGTCTTGTCATGTGGACTATTAAAGGGCACAATAGTTATCAAGTCCAGCCTTTCAATTTCACTGTCTAGGGTTTAATGAGAGCCTCCAGGACTTAGATTATCCATCAGAGAGGTGACCTTGGCCCAAGCCACCAGCAACAAGGATCTGAAAAACACTAAATGCATAATCCACATTAGATTGATCACGTTTAACCTGGGTGGTAAAATGGGAAATTTCAGATGCAATATTTGAACCTTAGATCAACTGGGCAAGAAATATAATAAGGCATTATTATTCTCATTCCACAGTTGAACTTCTTCAAATTCAACTGTATAATAAATAAGTTGAATGCCTTGCCCAAGTTCACACAACTAGCAAGTACAAAAGTATCTGGTTTATCTGGCTCTAGAATCACTTTCCTTTGCTTTCTCAGCAGATGACTGGATGCATGACCTTGTCATATGTGTTAATACATCCACAAACTAACTGAAAAAGGACTTCACATCAGCCAAAGTGAGTCCCTTGCAGAATAAGTGCAGAGAGCTTACTTTGGTTTTTAAAGATAATACAATCCATCCTAACTGGGTATCTCATTGCAGTGTGCACCTATGTCTTGAGACAAGGAAGCAAAACAAAATGAAGGCAATGAGCCTGGGAAAAGATGGGGCATATTTGAGGCAAACCCACTTTTTAAAGAATTTTCTCATTCCTCACTCTTTCTTCTCCCACTTAAAACCTACTGTAACATTTAACTCTTTTTCATGGCAAGATATCTTTTTCTCCTTTTCGTTTTTTTGACTTCTCCTTTATCTTGAATAAATTGCTCCATGAGATTTTTCTCTCTTCCTCCACTTCCTAAGACACCCTGGACATTCCCTCACATGAAATCAACCAGGTTGGTCTGTCTGCTCATGCCTCCGCTGTTCTCATAAAGAACGAGAAGAAAGGGGCTCAATGCCTGGAGTGTGTGAAAATGGGGTAAGGTGAGGGCAGAGTGTGGCAGGTATTGTGCTGAAGCCATGAATGCATAATCACTCCTGTCACAGCAAATAGATTCTGTCATGAGGAATTCCATGGTTTTCCAGAGGAAATCAGCTTTCCCTGCAGGCTGCCAAGCCCAAATGAGCTCCTTACAGCACCTGCAGATCTGAGCATCAAGCAATTATTCCACTATCTTGCCTAAAAACAAAGACTTTGCTACCCTTTGACAACCTCTGACCTTTTCCAGCTAACATAAACTAATTATATTTGCAGCAGGAGGGGAGGAAGGCTTTCGTAGTCCTCCGTGGGAGTTGTCTTTCATGCTTTGTGCCAAGTTGTCGGTTCTGGCAATCCAAAAAATGACCACCCTTCAATCAAGGGAGTTGCTGGACAAAGCACTTAAAGAGATACAGGGAGGCCCTTATCACAAATAAATCTTCCTGCCTCGGCTTGGTCAGAGTAGCCCACACTGTCCAGTTAGCAATGGTACAAGAGAGCCATTGTTAAGTGTCACTTAGCAGCAATTACAGCCTGGTCAAAACAGTTTTTGTGTGTGTGTTGTTTTGTTTTTAGACAACCTGTTAATGGGCCCACAATTAGGTGTAAGGAATAACCCAAGCCACAGGCACTGAAGCAAGGTTAGAGGTTAATTGAGACTTTCTATCCTAATAATCTGAGTTTTTGCAACTTTTTGCTGAGAGAATAGTCTTAAACAAAAAGGAGATAATATGATACAATTAGTTGGAAAGGAGGAGGGTCAACATTCCCAGATGAGAAAGGAAAACTGGCCAAGGAAATCAGGCCAGAGGGACCACCTGGGCCACTTCAGATGCCAAGAATATCTGTGGCCATTCATCTGGTGGATGAGGCACAAAGCGATGTGCCCGCCATTCATCACATCCCTCCTGTCTACCAAAGAGAATACAAGGTCAATGCCATAAACAGGAGGCATCTCAAGGTAATTGAAATTCCAGAAATGGCTTCATTAGAAAAGCTTACAGGCAATCATGTTTTTCTTTTCCTATTGAAAGTATATTCACGTCTTGAAATTGTATGGAAGGCATTCTTTGTGGTGGCTGGGGTTGCAGAGGGACTGATAGTTTTTGAAGGATTGTGTCTGAATTAACGGCTGCCTTTATAATTGAGATGATGAACCCAACAGAACCTCTGGGGCTTGCTGGCTATGGTGCGGCGCACATAACATCCACACCTGCTCCCTTGCTCTTAACTCTATCAAAGGGCCCCTCTTTCTCCATTCCTTCTAGTTCATAATCAATGTATTGTGTCTTTAGCAGCTGTTCTTATCTGGTATCCTGAAACTATTATTGGAGGTTTCTGGGCTTTAATCTTTCTTAGTTTTTTTTTTTTTTTCTTTTAACCCTTTCCCCTACTCACACCTGGCAATGCAAACTTTGACACTTCCAGCTGGCAGATCCCTCTGATTGGAAGTTGACTAAAATTTGCCAAATCATTTTCTTTCTCTCCTTTTTTTCCAGTACAGCTGGTGCCAAAATGTGATGATTTGTTTGGATCTAGTCACTGAGGTTTTTGTTTTCTTTTATTTCAACGCCATACTGGCTTCCCAACTTGATGCTGAGTCATCTGGTGCAGGTGTTCTAAGTGACTGGTATTTATGTCACTTGCAGATGGTTTGGGTAAATTACATGATGTTCCTGTAGCCCCGTTGAGGCTCTCTCAGCTCCCTTTGATCCTGGGTTTCCTGTGGGTCTTGCACATATGCAGAACTTCAGGGCACTAGGTGAACTCTTGGATGGATTCTACTCAAAGCCGGTTGGGTTTCTATGGGCCCCAGTCTGATGGGCTTCAACTAAGGGTAAGAGAGGTTAACCAGAAGAAAGAACCCTGAAATTACATTGTAACATAGCTTCACCTACATAGGGAATTACATACCCAATGTGTAGTAGAATATACATTAATGCTATAGCTTCTTAAGTAAATTTGAACAAAGGGATGACATTCCATTTCTGAAGAAGAGGAAAGGTATGTTGGAAAGTAAGAGCTGGAGTAGTGCAACTGTTAAGTCTTAAACATATATATTTAGTGTTTTTCCTTTGTTACCTTTTTCTGACCCCAAACTGTCTCTAGCTCCTGTTCCAATGCTCAGTGTAAAGACTGACTCATAGGCAACAATGTGAAAATCTCAACTATTCATACTGTACCCATACAACTTCTGTTGGAAATTTACAAATCCTTGTTCCCTTCTATATAAGAAAGCTACCTTTATTATGAAGCAATACACACCTTTCGGGAATGTTCAACATCTCTTCCTATAAAGATTTACAACTTAGCAAGGGAAATTTCTGTTTGGTCTTATCCAAAGGCAGAATATATCAACTTAAATTTTCAGAATAAAGTTTTCAGGAATGCTGTTTTCCTAGGACTGCAGAAGTCCCATCATCGTAGGTGATATGGTTTGACTGTGTCTTCACCAAAATATCATCTTGTATTTCCACATGTTGTGAGAGGGACCCAGTGAGAGGTTGTTCAATCGTAGGGACTGGTTTTTCCCATGCTGCTCTTATGATAGTGAATTAGTCTTATGTGAGTTGATGGTTTTTAAAAAGGGGAGTTTCCCTGCACAAGCTGTTCTCTTATCTGCCACCATGTGAGACATGACTTTTACATTCCACGATGATTGTGAGGCCTCCCCAGCCACATGGAACTGTAAGTCCAATGAACCTCTTTCTTTCATAAATTGCCCTGTCTCAGGTATGTCTTCATTGGCAGCATGAAAATGGATGAATACAGTTAATTTATACCAGTAGAGTGGGACATTGCTATAGATACTTGAAAATGAGGAAGCAACTTTGGAACTGGGTAACAGGCAGAAGTTGGAAGAGTCTGGAGGTCTCAGAAGAAGACAAAAAAATGTGGGAAAGTTTGAAACTTCATAGACATTTGTTTAATGGCTTTGCCCAAAGGGTTGATTGTGATATGGACATTGAAATCCAAGCTAAGATGGTCTTAGATGGAGATGAAGAACTTGTTTAGAACTGGAGCAAAGGCGACCCTTGTTATGTTTTAGCAAAGAGACTGGGGGCATTTGCCTCTGCCCTAGAGATTTGTGGACCTTTGTACTAGAAAGAGATGATTTAGGGTATCTGGTGGAAGAAAATTCTAAGCAGAAAAGCATTCAAGAGGCGACTTGTGTGCTATTAAAGACATTCAGTTTTAAAAGGGAAACAGAGCAGAAAAGTTTGAAAAATTTGCAACCTAACAATGAAATAGAAAAGAAAATCCCATTTTCTGAGGAGAAATTCAAGCAGGCTGCAGAAATTTGCGTAAGTAACAAGGAGCTGAATGTTAATCGCCAGGACAATGGGGAAAATGTGTCCAGGGCATGTCAGAGACATTTGCAGCAACCCCTCCCATCACAGGCCTGGAGGTTTAGGAGGAAAAAATGGTTTTGTGGGCTGGGCCCAGGGTTCTTCTGCTGGGTACAGTCTAGGGACTTGGTGCCCTGTGTCCCAGCTGCTCCAGCTATGACTAAAAGTGGCCAAGGTATAGCTTGGGCTGTTGGTTCAGAGGGTGGAAACCCCAAGCTTTGAAATCTTCCATGTGGCAGTGGGCCTATGAGTGCACAGAAGTTAAGAACTGAGATTTGAGACCCACCACCTAGATTTCAGATGATATATGGAAACGCCTGGATGCCCAGGTAGAAGTTTGCTGCAGGGACAGGGCCCTCATGGAGAACCTCTGCTAGGGAAGTGCAGAAAGGAAATGGGAGTTTGGAATCCCCACACAGAGTCCCTACTGGGGCACCACCTAATGGAGTTGTGAGAAGAGGGTCATTCACCTCTAGACTTCAGAATGGTAGACCTACCAACAGCTTGCACTGTGCACCTGGAAAAGCCACAGATGCTCAATGCTAGCCAGTGAAAGTAGCAAAGAGTGAGGCCGAACCCTGCAAAGTCACAGGGGCACAGCTGCTCAAGACCATGGGTACCCACCTCTTGGCATCAGCATGACCTGGATGTGAGACATGGAGTCAAAGGGGACCATTTTTGAGCTTTAAGATTTGATTGGCCTATTGGATTTCATATTTGTATGAGGCCTGTAGCCCCTTTGTTTTGGCCAATTTCTCCCAGTTGGAATGGCTGTATTTACCAATGCCTGTACTCCCATTGTATCTAGGAAGTAAATAACTTGCTTTTGATTTTATAGGCTCATAGGTGGAAAGGACTTACCTTGTCTCAAATGAGATGTCTGGACTTCTGAGTTAATGCTGAAATTAGTTAAAATTTGGGGGACTGTTGGGAAGGCATGATTGGTTTTGAAATGTGAAGACGTGAGGTTTGGGAGGCTCCAGGGGCAGAATGGTATGGTTTGGCTGTGTCCCCACCCAAATATCATCTTACATTTCCATGTGTTGTAGGAACGACCCAGTGGGAAATAATTGAATCATGGGGGATAAGGGTGGGTCTTTCTCATGCTGTCCTCATGATAATGAATAAGTCTCACAAGATCTGATGATTTAAAAAGGGGAGTTTCCCTGTGTAGCTCTTCTCTTGTCTGCCACCCTGTGAGACATACCTTTCACCTTCCACTACGATTGTGAGGCCTCCTTAGCCACATGGAACTGTAAGTCCAATAAACCTCTTTATTTTGTAAATTGCCCAGTCTTGGGTATGTCTTTATTAGCAGAATTAAAATGGGCTAATACAGTAAGCTACTGCATGGGTTTTCACAGAGTGATCAACCATCCAAGAAGTTTCTCAGGATTGACTCAAACAATCCTGGCAAATTGTGGCCAACCTAATGTGTGTATTGAATTACCTGCAGAACCTGTTAAAAACCTAGACTCTGGAGCCTCACTGCTAGGGGGTCTTAGGGAGCCCTGAGAATTTGCATTTTTAACAACCTTCAATGTGATAGTGAAAGTGCCAGAGCAGGGTTGTTGCTTGGAAGGAGCAGCTCTGTAGCAACTTCTGAACCGGAGCAGATGAAAGTGAAGAGAGTAGATCTGGAGCAGTGAAAGGAGTACTATTATAAGTGACTCACCCCCAATGTATTAGGAAGTTATTGCCACCATAAACAACAACCAGAAAATCTTAGTGATGTGAAACAGTGAACATATTCTCATGCTCACAGAACAGCAAGTAGAATGTGGTTTAGCTTAGACTGGGCTCAGCTTGGTGGTTGTATTTCAGTCTGTAAGTTGGCTGCAGGTCTCTTCCATATGTCTTAGTGTGGTCAACTGACATATGTTTTACTTCTGGTAAGAGTTATAAGTGGAAATGTGTGACACTTCAAAAAGCTTAGACTCAGCTGGCACAATATCACTTTCACCCACTTTTCATTGTCTATCACCAGTCAAGCCCCAAAACAGTGGCATGAGCAGTGTGCTCTTCCAATGAAAGTAAGGAGAGAGTAAATATTTCCCAAGTAATCATCTAATCTACTACAGTGATCTCAGAATTTGAGAGTACTCAATCTAATTGAGTACATAATTGGGAATATATCAGTGGCTGGTATATAATTTCTATATGTCTAATAACCTACCACTAACTTTCAGATTATTTTACCATTCACATAGGAATAAATACCAAGAAGCTAAAATATTTACTAATTGCTCAAATACAGATTTGTCTCAGGCCATTTTCCCACCTCAGTTGCCCAATAATTTGGAATATACAAAATTCAATGTTTTCCCAATTTATAAATGTTTGGTTAGGCATAAGAGTACTGTATTTTCATTTTAACTGAATTTTTTTATTTTGCATTTTGCTTTCTTTATTCTTTTCTCTAAAGTCCTCAACCAGCTTTTATTCCGTTTAATAAACCTGAAAATTTAGTGGATTTTCCCTGTGTAATTATTACAAATATTTCCTGTGACAGTGATATATCATGTAAGAAACTTTAAGATAAAACACATATAACTACTAAAACAAGTACATTTTTAAGAAATCATTTTGAATCTATAACACAAATACACTACCTTCTAACAAAAGACCACACTAGAACTATCTTGTTCTTTAAAACTATGTTGTTCCTGATTCTTGGCAAAAAAGTATTAAATGAATCTTCAAGAGGATCAATATTTCCAGAATGTTGGTATTAGCATCCATTGTTCACTGGCTAGATCTTTTCCAACAGAGCATTTGACTTCCATCATTACAGCAGAGGAATGTATTTATCAAAAGTTTAGGAAGTCATTTGCCTTTGGATGGCCAAAGAAACATAAAGGTTTGTCATAGAGCCTTGGAAGAAGTCTCTATTATAAAAAGATTGGCTAATTTCTTAAAACTGTGCCTTCAACAGGGACCCAGGTTATGTGTCATGATATCTGTAGCTTTCCGGCTGGGTCACGGTGACCTGCACACAACCCTGGCAGGAGACCCTTGGACGCGGTATTTGCACCTCTTTTGTGTGCCAATGTATCAAGCATTCACAGTTCACACTGAAACCACCAAAGGAAGAGCTATGCAAACAGATCATCAGTAGCGATTGTTTCTCCAGAGGGGAATAATCTTAAATTGCTGTGAAGGGTCAAAGGTAAATTTTATTTTGGGATGCTAATTACTTCAAGAATTGTATGCAGGAGACACCTAACTAAAATGAATGAGTGCTGCCGCATTGACAGGTAAAAACAAATAGAGAGTTATAATAAAAGTGCAATATGCAACTTAATAAGTATGCAGAGAATAAGGGACAATATTGTTAATAAGCATCTGTTTGTCAGTATGATCTTTGTAGAGCTGGGCTCTTTAATATTGTACCTACCAGTCACATGCAATTAATTTAAATTTAAGGTAGTTGAGATTGGAAATTCAGGTTCTCAGCCACATAGGCCAACTCCAAGTGTTCAATAGCCACATGTGGCCATTGGTTACCATATTCGAGAGCACAAAACTAGAACATTTCCATTACTGCAGAAATTTCTGTTGGACAGCAATGACCTAGAGTGTTTTGCTATTGGAGGGGTTTTGGACTCAGTGCTTTTATATAGGAAACATGATTTTCTTTTAAAGCCGTCCCATGAACACTTCTCTCATTCCAGTTCTGTAGTAAGGACTGCCCTAAAATTTGGACCTAGAAAATTCACATATCATAAATGAATTAAACTATTAATAATAATTTTGTCCTGATCAATATTTACATGTACCACACACTGTGCTAGATGCTTTATACATATTGTGTCATTTGATTCTTACCTTAGAGACTAAGAACTGTCTGTGAATTACTTTGAGATAAATGAGATTCAGAGAAAATAAAAATTGACCTAAAATCACAATTAAGTAAATATATTTAAACCTAAGGCAATTACTGCTTTTGGAGTGAGAGAGTGTGTGTGTGTGTGTGTGTGTCTGTGTGTGTGTGTGTGTATATATGTGTGTGTGTGTATGTGTAACTGGCAGCTCATTGTTACTGAGATAGCTACACAGAATAAAGGCAATAACTCTGCCAGAACCTGGGGATATGAGGACAAGAATAAAGACAGTGTATCAGAGACAAGGGAAAGAGAAAGTGAGGGGTATTTGAGGATTCACTAAAGAGGTTGAAATTTAGTAGAAATAGTTGAGTAGACTCAGAAAACCAATGTAGAAATTTGGTTGTAATATCCAGGCAAGCATGGAGAAAGGCTACACTTAAGAGATTTGTGGGTTCTAAAGGTAACTCCAGAAAAGAGGATTAGGGCAGCAAGACTGATGTTGAAACCACCAAATGGTCATAGTAGCATCCTAGTTTCCTTCCAAGATCAGGTTGGATCCAGTGTATAGATGAAAGGATTTAAAAACATGAGGTTGGGTGTGGATTGCTGTTCTCAAAGACTTGGACAAAAGAAAAGTCACAGCCTCTTAATTTCGCTAAGTGAATTTTAGCTTAACCGTTAAATTTCAGAGGAAGCAGATGGTATGTATTTAGTGTTTGAGATGTGATTGTACACAGTCAGTCTACGAAAAGGTCACAAAGAAAGAAAAAAATACGAGGAATTGAGTGTTGTACTTCAAGGTGGTTGGTAGTGAAAATACCCTATCCCACTCAGTTTGTAGTAAATCGCTTTTATAGAGAGTAATTTATTAAAATCTCACAACACCAAGAATTGCCAAGTCTTGATTTATTGCCGAAAATTTTACCATGGTGTTTCCATTTAGAAATGTATTTCCTATCTTACACAAAGTGAAAAAACAAGCTCTTTAGCACCTGGTATTATTAGTGAGGTATAACTGGGGTGACAATATAATTTACTGTCCAAATAGAGACACTTTTGAGAATGAATGTAATTATTTATAATTACAGCAAAACCACAGGTGTAAACCAGTGGTTTTGCTGTCCAAGGCAAACCAGGGCAAACGAACACCCTAGGTATAGACCACAGCTGGATGCAATTGGGTTCAAGCCATTTTCCCAGTCCAGCTGCTGAATATGACTCAAAGGCTACTCTGCTGTCAGCTGATTTACAAGCTGATTGAAATCATGATGCAAAGGCACAATGATGAAGATGTCCAATGCCCATTTTAGGTAAAAATAAGTAGTGTAAAGAAAAATACCATTGATCATTATAGTTGAGTTTTTATTTTATTTTTCAAGAAACAGAGACTTGATATAATACCTCCAAGAAAAAAGTCTGATAACCAGTCTCTACTCAGCATAGGAGAGCATTTCTCTTAAAATTTTTTAAAATAATAAATTAAAAGAAATACTACCTTTAAGGTACTAAAGACAGTAAGGTTAGATATACTAGTTCAGCTAATCTACATTCCCACCAATAGCGTAAAAGTGTTCCTGTTTCTCCACAGCCCTGCCAACATCTGTTGTTTATTAACTTTTTAATAATTGCCATTCTGACTGGCATGAGATGATATATCAATGTGGTTTTGATTTTCATTTCTCTATCAGTGATGTTAAGCTTTTTTTCCATATGTTTGCTGGCCACATAAATGTCTTCCTTTGAGAAGCATGTGTTCACGTCCTTTGTCCATTTTTTAATGAGTTTTTTTTTTTTTCTTGTCAGTTTGTTTGAGTTCCTTTAGATTCTGAATATTAGGCTTTGTCAGATGGATAGATAGCAAAAAATTTCTCCCATTTCCCATTACTGGGTATATATTCAAAGGAATATAAATTATTCTATTGTAAAGATACATGCACACAATATGTTTTTTGCAGCACTATTCACAATAGCAAAGACATAAAATCAACCCAAATACTCATCAATGATAGACTGGATAAAGGAAATATGGTACATATACATCATGGAATACTATGCAGCCATAAAAAGGAATGAGATCATGTCTTTTGCAGGGACATGGACAGAGCTGGAAGCCATCAACTCTAATGCAGAAACAGAAAACCAAACACAGCATGTTCTCACTGATAAGTGAGGGCTGAAAAATGTGAGCACATAGACACAGGGAAATGAACAACACACCCTTTTGGGGGTGTAGAGGGAGGGAGGGCATCAGGAGAAATAGCTAATGAATGCTGGGCTTAATACCTAGATGATGAGTTGGTAGGTGCAGCAAATCAACATGGCACACATTTACCCGTGTAACAAACTCGCACATCCTGCACATGTACATGGGAACTTAAAAAGATTTACTAGTTTAAGTGTATCCTTAAGCATTAGAAGAACTTGGAGATTGAGGTGCACTACTGGTATTTAGTGAGTAGGACCTAAAATTGTAGATGTTCTGCAGTGTGCTGAATGAATAACGTCTCTGGTCTCATGTGACATTTATGGGGGGGAAAAATATATATTAAACCTATAACTTAAATTCATTTGCATATAAATATAAAACATGTCTTTTACATTGTATGCATAGCAACTACCAGACACACTGAGAAAATGTATCCTTTATTTTGTTTGGCAATTTCTTAAGATTTTTTTGCTATTTCAGAAAAGTATATCACAGAAGGCAACCCTAATCATTGTCAGTAGCCACACGATGTCTCTACATCTGTAACTAACATTTAAGGGGACCCTATGAATGAGTAAAAGCATGACAGCTTAATTAATGTCTTCTAATGTAGGTATGCCCAAACATTTACATGTTGAAATACTTTATCATAAATTATTTTCCACTTAATTTCCTTTGCAATTTATTTTTACAATATAATTAGACCATTATATTGACTTAAAAATGAGTGTGTGGCTAGTTTATATTATCTATGAATTTCATTTTAGTATAGTAAAGCCTGTGTTATAAAATATCTTATATAAATAGGGGCCTGATAGGGCTATGGGACAGGGCTCCAAGGCAGTGCTATTTCATTGTGGTCTCAGAATTTGCAGCAGAGAACTTATTAAAATGCAGATTCTTTTACTTCACCCTAGACCAACAGAATCATCCCAGTGATACATGATTTATCAAGCCTTCCAGGTGATTCTTACACTCCTCTTATGCATGCAGTGATTTGAGGATTATTGCTCATGGTAAGACAAACATGAGTAATAACATTGTCTTCAAAGAACCTATACTCTAACAGGATATGTAAAGATATCTTACTACTTGAGTTGGATGAGTAAGAAAATCACAGGGATCATGATCACCAAAAAGCAAAATAGAAATTTGGCAATAACCTAATTCCACAGACTATACGCTGAAGATGATATATCACAGCAAAAAGCTGGATTCTGAGACAAGTTTAAACTACACAACTCTGATTTAAATGAACAGGACTCATGCTGTGAAGACTCTGTCCAGTAGTAAAAACATACCCAGCGAGCACTTAAGCTGTTCCAGAACACGTCATTCTCTACTTTTTAACAGGGAGAAAACAGCTGGGATGTGTTACTAGTAAGCCATGTTTCATTGGCTTTCTGGTTTTCTTTAGCCAAATTCTTATAATAGTCTTTGGACAAATTAGTGCCTGAAGCTATAGGAAGTCTTTAGTTGTCTTGGAGAACTGCTGAGTAAGTCAGGTCTCAAAGACAACATGCCCACAAGGACTTGCCTTGCCACCTTTGGCCTTTCCACCTTGGAAATGCCTTCACAACCAATTACACTATTCTCAAATGTCTGTTTATTTTTCATGACTCTAGTTAAATGTTAAGAGTTATTCCGATGACCCAGTTCAAGACTCTCAGGAAAAAAGCTTAGGCAAATCAATAGACTAAACTGGGAAGCTTGCAAATAAATGAACAAGAATCTAATCAATATCTTAATAAAAGAGCAACAAATTGTTGAGTACTTGTATGCCTGCGTGGTTCTGAAGCAGACCTCACTTTTCAAAAGACATTAAGAGTTCAATATGAAAGCAGTGTTGTGAGAAAGGACTTTCTGTTTCTAGATACTCTCATATCCACTTTTGCTCTGGGGGGCGGGGAGAGAGAGAGAAAGTGTGAGTGTGTGTCTTGTTCTAAATTTTCAGTACAGTGAAATGACTGTCACAGGTTCACCAATACAACTTTCAGAGATATTCTTTCTTAATTTCATTTTTGGGAAAAATCCTGAAACATTCCCTCCTCTTACGCACACAAAAAGGCAACCTCCCTAAGGTTCTTCCTTAGGCTCCTCCTCATTGTTGGCACCTACATGGGCATCAGCAAACATTACTGAACCTCAGCAAGCACATTTATCTCAAATTCTACACATGAAGGTGTTTTCAAAATACTCTTTCATACCCATGATTCAGAACATCCAGTGTCTATTTTTGTAGCTTACCGGCAATTGCTGCAGCTATATAACCCTATTAAGGGTGAGAAAGGGAGAATGTCACTAATTCTTTTGATATCTTAGGATGCAAAAGTCTATGTGCTAATGTTTTCTGGATAAGAGTATACATTTCCCACCTCACTTTGGCTGAAGACAACTACATATTAACAGTCACATCTCCTTCGGTATTTAGAGCTACTCAAGAAAGTATTTAGCAACAGGTGCTCCTAGTTGCACTTAAAACATTACCCTAGGGAACAACACATTCTTAAACTGTACATTCCCAGGCCAGTAAACCCACGACAAAATTATAACTCCCAGTAGTCAGCTCATCTAGTCTTATGCAATGGAATCCATCCTGTTTTTTGGGAATGGAAAATGTATTCCTTTCTGTAAAAAGTACAGATAATAGAAGGCATGGAAAAAAATTTTGGAAAGTATACAGACTCAGGAGATAATAAAAATTGTGCCAATGATCAGCTTTGGAATTTAGAGTAAGAACTTAAGTTTTCTGCTCATTAACAGTGTCAGCGTGTGTAAAAATTAAGAGATTTAAGAATCCTAGAAGATCTATGAAAAGAATTTAGAAAGTGCAAAGATATATGTATTTGAATAAAAATTTGCTGCTTGTCAGACCATTTTTTAAAATGGTTTTTCAAGAGTAGATATGACCAAAATATTAAGAGTCATGGGATACAATTTCTCTAAGGAAGCTTTATTGCCATAATAATCATTAAAACTTCTGTAAGTCAGTATCCTGTGTAAGGCCTTTAAAATACATGGATAGACAATACGTAAACCTGACAGCTTACTGTTTCATTACTTTGCAAATCCTATCTATAGAATTACACATAATGTCCCACAAGGTACTGGTTTCATCCTCAGTTCTTACTAAAAGTTTATACTCAGTATATAGACGACTCTTTTTGAGACAGAGTCTCACTGTCACCCAGGCTGGAGTACAGGGGCATAACCACGGTTCTCCACAACTTCTGCCTCCGAGGCTCAAGCAATTCTCCTGCTTCAGCCTCCCGAATAGCTGGGATTACAGGCATGTTCCACCATGTCTGGATAATTTTTGTATTTTTAGTAGAGACGGAGTTTCACAATATAGGGCAGGCTGGTCTCAAACTGCTGACCTCAAACGATCCACCCACCTTGATCTCCCAAAGTGCTGGGTTTACAAGGGTGAGTCACCGCACCCAGCCACAGATGACTCTTATTCATCAAATTGAGTATATCACTTAGGAGCACCTGCAAACCTTGAGAGCTTATTACAAGTGCAACGTCTCATGCTTCATCCAAGTCCTGCATGGTGGTGTTCTTTACCTGATGGTGTAAAACCTTCATTCCTAAAGAGTGTGGATATCAGTGTCCTCCTTTCATTGGGTGTTAGAGTTTTCTATTGACCCTAATCACAGGACATGGTAAAACTAAGGGATGCCTTCAAGGATTTGCTGCATGCTGGACATATTCCTTCTTACCACCATTGTGGAGTAGTCTGATTTCCCCCTAGGTAGTCAGGACCAATAACCCCTCTCAGCACAGTAATTTCCCTCTTTCTGATAATTCAGATGCAGGAGGAGCCCAAAGTGACCATGTTAGCATTAACTTCCTGTTAAATGAAATCATTGATGTGTCTCCTGGTAGCAATATTCCCCACTGTGGAACTAAGATCTATAGGTCAGGGGATCATAAGGCCATGGAAATAGGAAGAAAAACTTTTCTTTAGTAGATCACTAGAGGATAATAGTGAATGGTATCTGGCCCATTTCTACCACTCGATTTCTGAATTCATGAATTCTGGCTGTGGGAGCAGTAGTTCTGCATACTGGAGGCTGATTCAGACAACACACAGCCTGTTGGGGAATCTTTCTCTAGTCCCACAAGGTACTGCCACCTAGCTGGTGCCGTAACTGAGTATTCAAGAGGTCATTACACAGTTCTTTCAATCCAGCTGCTTCAGGCTGATGAGGAACAGTGAATCCCATGAGGATGGGTAATTTTGACACTTCATTTTCTGGGTAGTGAGTTCCTTCATCAGAAACAATGATTTATGGAATATCATGGTGGTGGCTGATGAGTTCTGTAAACCCACAGGTGAGTTTTTAAGGAAGTATTGCATACATAGAAAGCAAATCTGTATCCAAAATAAGTGTCCATTCTAGAAAGAAAGTATTGTAAATACTACCCTGTCCATGATGGAATGATTCCAATATAATCATCATGTCACCAGGTAGCTGGCTGATCAACAAAGGAATAGTGCCGTATTGGGGGCTCATTGTTGGTTTATGTTGCTGACAGATTGGAGACTCAGTGGTGGTCATAGCCAGGTTGGCCTTGGTGAGTTGAAGTCCATGTTGTTGAACTGATGCATAACCTCCATTCCTACTACCATGGCTACTTCCTTCATGAGCTCATTAGGCAATGACAGGGGTGGATGGGGAAAGAGGCTGACACACGCAGAGAATGTCATCTTATTCACTTGATCGGTAACATTCTACTCTGCTGAGGCAATCCTTTGGTGAGCATTCCTATGGGTCATGAATGTCTTCACATTATTTGCTTACTCAGATATATCTATTCACATGCCTTTTTCTTAAATTTCTAGTTATGTTTCTTCCAAGTCCCTGACCATCCAGGGAAACCACTGGCTACCTCCCATGAATTGATGTATAGTCATATATAAGGTCATTTTTCCTTCCAAACGACATGAACAACCAGGTAGACTGCTCAAATTTCTGCTTTTTTTTCTCTTTTATTCTTCAGGAATGTGTCTGAAGTGGGCCACAGTGTTGTAATAGTCTGTTTGGATGGTGCATTCATATTGTGCAGAAAAATCTGTAAATCAGTCTCAATTGCTATGCTTTGAATGTTTGTGCCCCCTATAAAATTCACATTGAAACTTAATCCCTAATACAACAGTATTAAAATATTTTTCTAGGCCTTGAGGAGATGATTCAACCATGCAAACTCTGCCTTCATGAAGGGGTTCATGCCCTTATAAAAGAGCTAGAAGAAACCAGCTAGGCCCTTTCTGCCCTTCTGTCCTTCTACCATGTGAGACACAGAAACAAGGAGTCATCTTGGAACCAGAGACTGAGCCCTCACCAGACACTAAAGCTGCTGGTGCCTTGATCTCAGTTTTCTAGCTTCCAGAACTGTGAGAAACAAATTTCTATTTTTTATAAATTGCCCAGGCTGAGGTACCTTTTAACAGCAGCATGAATGGATTTAGATATCAAATCTTCTTTTCCCCTGTCAACTGATTCTTTGGAAGCTTCTCATGAGGCCATAGGTACAATCTGGGAAAGAGATGGTAATATAGCAGCACTGAGAACCATGGGCATTTGTCCATTTCTTTGTGTAACTTAACTTGAGCCTTCAGGGCCTGTGTGGGTCCAATTAGGTATATACCACTTTCATTTCTTGATGGAGCTATATTGTACACATCCAAATTTATGGAATCGTGAGTCAAATACCAGCTGGTTCTTGATGAGCAGCTCAGGTCACCTGGAAAAGGCCCAGTAGCAGGCCAAAAACTGACACACACACACATACACACACACATGACAGCATGGCAGGTTATTGCTCCAAAACCCATCTTTAGGGGTCCTGCCAAAGGCTCCAAATAATATCTCTGTCTGCTGCTATCACTTCAAACACTGATCTGTTGGAACATGTGGCCTAAATGACAGAGCAGCTTGCATGGCAGCCTGGACTTGTTGCAGAGGCATCTTTTATTTTGAAGCTCCACTCAAAACTAATTGCTTTTGCATCACTAGGTAAATGGGCTGGAGTAAGACACCAAGTGAGAAATGTGTTACCTCCAAAATCTGCTAAGGTCCACTCTTGCTGTTATGCCTCTTCATTAGTTGTAGGCAAGACAAGATGAAACAAATTATCCTGCAGCTTAGAAGAAATTCCTCAACATGGCCCCATACCACTGAGCCCCTAAATGATGAAAGTGTGGTAAAACCACCCTCTGACACACAAATGTCTTACCAATAAGTCTAGAATAGACTTACTGTTGCTACTTTTTGTTCACTAAGCTCAGTCAGCATTACGTTACCAATGTCACGGACCAGCATGATACCTTGTGCAAGGGAAACTCAATTGAGATCACTGCAAACTAAATTATTCCATAGAGCTGATAAGCTGATATGCCTCTGAGATGGAACAGTGAAGAAGTATGGCTGGTCATGCCAACTAAAAGCAAACTGCTCCTTATAATCCTTTTGAAAAGAATGGGCAAAAAAACATTTGCCAGATCAATAGCTACATATCACATATCAGGAAAAGTGTTCATTTGCTCAAGCAATGAAATAATATTTGGTATAGCAACTGCTAATGGAGTCACTATCTTGTTAAGGTTGCCATAACCCACTGTCATTTTCCAAGGTTCATCTGTCTCCTGCAGAGGCCAAATAGGCATGGTTAGGAAAGGGAAGGTTGTGGGAATTGCCACCCCTGCATTTTTCTTGTTCTTAATGGTGTCGCTAATCTTTGTAATATTTCAGTTGCTTCTGATTTATTACTTTCCTAGATAGAGATTTTTCTAGTGGCTTCTACTTTGCCGCTCCTACAATAATATCCTTCACACCAGATGTAAGGGAACAAATGTTGGGATTCTGTCATTCACTAACTGTGCCTATTCCACTTATGAATTCCAGAACCAGGGATACAGCCACAGGCTGGGTTCAGAGACGTGCTTATCTCTCTGTGAGAAGAATGTGAGCTGAAACATTTTTGGTCACCTGACTTCCACAAGCCCCTATTCTGACTGGTGGACAACAGTGATGTTTTAGGTCTCCTGAAAATAGGATTTGTCCAGAACAACTGTCCAGTAGTGCAAAAAGGGTGTAATTATATCCTTTTTCTTAATGCACAGTTATCTTGGTAAAAAGTCATAGATCAGTTTGGTGAAGGCTAGGAGAAAAAAATAACAACACAAATTTTTGAAAGCATCCCAGAGTCTAATATAGTTTAGATATTTATCCCCTCTACAGCTCATGTTAAATTTTGATCCCCAGTGTTGGAGGTGGAGCATAATAGGAGGTGTTTGTGTCATGGGAGTGAATCTGAATAGTTTCTTGTTGTCCTTGTGATCATAAATGAATTTTTGCTCTATTAGTTCACTCAAGAGCTGGTTGTTGAAAAGGGACTGGCATCCCTCCCTTCACTCTTGCTCCTTATTTTGCCATGTGACATGCCTGCATTACCCTTGTCTTCACCGTAATTGAAAATGTCCTCAGGTCCTTACCAGAAACAATGCTTTTATGATGGGTCATGTACAGCATGCAACCCTGAGAGCCAAATAAACCACTTTTCCTTATAAATCACCTAGCCTCAAGTATTGTTTATAGCAACACAAAACAGACTAAAACAGTATCCTTTCTCAAAGGGACCTGACGTCTTATTCATACAGTGGGTCTTGGAACTGTAAACTCGTTTAGTCTGGGAATTGACTGAGGGGCAGTGACTCTCTGTTTTATCATTCTGGTTAGATTTTTATTCACTGAACTAGAATTGTTTTGCAAGATAAAATATTAAGAATGTATTATTTTCCCTATGTATTTCACTTCTAGAAATGCCATGATCAACTAGGCAATATCAATAAATTCATCTTGCTCTAATACCATAGGTCTAAGAAAGTCGGATTATTCTGACTGCTACTTTGATTCTGCTGTCTATTACAGTAACCACTCTCACCTTTATTCTGGTGGTTGATTGCCACCAACTGCCTCTTGCTTCTCCAGGGTCAAATTACTCCAACTGAGTTATGTTTTCCAATTCAGTGACCAAAGTTCCTGCTGTCCACAGCTCTCACTGTAAGGTCTGGCAGACAGAAGAGTTCCAGAGACCTTTTCAAGATGAAAGCATTCCATTCACAAATTTATTTCTCAAGCCATGGCAAAATATATGTCTTCTCAGTCTTCCCAGATGGGGCAAGTAGACTTTTTACATTTTTTTAAACTTTTTTTTTAAGTTCAGGTGTACAAGTGCAGGTTTGGGACATAGGTAAACTTGTGTCATGGGGGTTACTTGTACAGATTATTTCCTCACTCAGATATTAATGCTACCACCCATTAGTGGTTTTTCCTGATCCTCTCCCTCCTTCCATCCTCTACCCTTTGAAAGGTCCCAGTATGTGTTGTTCCTCTCTATATGTCCATGTGTTCTCATCATTTAGGTCCCACAAGTGAGAATATGAGATATTTGGCTTTCTGTTCCTGTGTTAGTTTTCTAAGAATAACAGTCTCCAACTTATCCATGTCCCTGCAAAGGACATAGTCTCAATCTTTCTTTATGGCTGCATAATATTCCATGGTATATATGTACCACATTATCTTTATCCAGCCTATCTTTGATGGACATTTAGGTTGATTCCATGTCTCTACTATTGTGAATAGTGCTGCAATGAACATACATGTTCATGTGTCTTTATAATAAACGTAAAATGACAAACCCACTCTAATATTCCAATCTCTCTAAGCACTAATCTCTCTAAGCCTATGAATCCCTTACTATACATTAAACCAATGCAAGTATGGCATTTCTAACTTGCTCTCTGTGGGTCACCTTTTGGTTCAGTTTTCGACCAACTAACCAATCAAACTGTTAGAGTCCTTTCAAATTCACCCCAATCTGAAGCAATGAATGCAGATTGTCTGCTTAATGAGTTTATATCAATAAATTCCATAAAGTTTATATCAGTAAATTCATCCTTTTCCAACTTTATGTTTCTTCCATCACTATCCCACACCTTTAATATCTTCTCCACATGTTTCTTAAATTTTTGTCTACATAAATTGCAAAACTCAAAACAATTCTTTTGGAGTGTAGCACATCTCCACATGGGTCACATTTTGTTTCTCACCTTTAAAGACCTGACTGGACATGGGTCTAATTATAGATCTAGAAGCAGAAAGATAGTGGGATAGGACTTCAGGAAAATCAGCATTATCTTGCATGGCAGCTGCCTCTGGAGAGGCCCCTACCATTTCTCCCGTAATCAGATTAATCCCTTCAGATGGAAGTGGAGAGACCACTCTAACTAGGGATGAAACTCATTAGAATGTAATGCTCCCACTTGTATTCAATGTAGTTCTGGAAGTCCTACCAGAGCAATCAGTTAAGAGAAATAAAAGCCATCTACTTTGATAAAAAGGAAGTTAAACTGTCCCTCTTTGCAGATGATATGATCTTGCACCTATAAAAACCTAAAGACCCCACCAAAAAATTCTTAGACATAATAAATAAATTTAGTAAAGAGTAGAATAAAAAATCAACATGCAAAAATTGGTAGCATTTCTATCAACAATAATGAGCTAGCTGAGAAAGATATATAGAAGGCAATCTCATTTACAACAGCTATTAAAATATAATAAAATATATAGAAATAAATTTTACCAGGGAAGCAAAAGACCTCTGTAAGAAAAACTATAAAACACTGATGAAATAAATTGGAGAAGACACAAAACTTGGAAAGGGATGCCATGCTCATGAATTGAAGGAAATAATGTTGTTAAGATGACAATACTGCCCTAATAATCATCAGATTCAATGCAATTCTTACCAAAGTACCAATACCATTTTTAGCAGAAATAGAAAAGATAATCCTAAGATACATATGGAACCAAAAAAAAAGCCCAAATAGCCAAAGGAAAAAAAATCAATATATCCAAAAAATATCTGTACCTACATATTTATAATAGCACTATTCACAATAGCAAAGATATAAAATCAACTACAGTATCCGTTAATGAATGAATGGGCAAAGAAAACTCGTGTATATATATACAACTGAATACTATTCAGGCATGAAAAATAATGAAATCATATAATTTATAGCAACACGAATAGAACAGTGGGGTCATTATGTTAAATATAAGTCAGACACAGAAAGATAAATTTTGCATGTTCTCTCGCACTCATATGTGGAAGATGAAAACAGTTGAACTAATGGAGGTAGAGAGTAGAATGATAGATTCCAGAGGCAGAGAAGGGTGTACGAGTGGAAGTAGGGGATAAAGAGAGGTTGACTAGCAGGTTCACACTTACATTCCCATTCGTCTTTATAACCTCATTCTTTCCCAATCAGTGCTCTCCCTTTAACATTCCACGCTCTGCAAGGTTGTGAGTTTAACTGATTTTGTAATTCATTCACTCATAGAATGAGATTCTGGGTTTGGTTTCGTTAGTCTCGGCCCTGCAGGCACAGGAGATGAGGACCTCCAGGACACAAATAGAAACTTTCAGGTAATTCATGAAGGACTGGAGTTGAGAATTTGAATCCTTGTCTCATTTTGTTTTCCCACTTTGTCTAGCAACATTAGGAGAAAACAACAAATCTCATTATATTCATTACTTTGACAAAAAATATTAAAAAGTATCACATAATATCCCAGGTCCTTGCTTCTTAAAAGTGGTCGATTAGGAGTATCCAGTGGTGATAATTTTGCATATCTTTTGCCAAATCATGCCATATTCCATCAGTGTTCTCTTTACTGTTGGAAACAAAGTCATTAGCATCTTTAAATCTAATCAGATTAAAGAGGAAATTCTAAAAACTAGAGACCCAATTTAGAAAACTCATCTTTAAAATTATGTTCCTTCAGAACCACACGTGGTACCAAAATCTGCATTAGGGTTCTTAGAGTCTTTCAGAGAGATAGAACCTGTTGACAAACTGGAGAAACAGTAGAGGCAATGTTACGGTTAACTAGGGGTTAGTATGCTCAAGACCTAGAAAGAACCAACGTTTCAGTTCAATTCTGAAAGCAGGAAGAAAAATAATCAATCATACAGATTGAAGACAGTCAAACAGGAAGAGTTCTCACTGGCAGGAAGATCAGTCTTTTTGCACTATTCAGGCCTTCAAGGGAATGGATGAGCCCCCCATCCCCCACCCTACGTTAGGGAGGGCAATCTTCTTTAAACTCTATCTGCCAACTCAGGTGTTAAACTTATCCAGAAGTGCCCTTGCAGACATACACAGACTAATATTTGATTAAATCTTGGAATACCTCATGGCTCTGGCAAGTTTATACACAAAGTAAAACATCAGAACACCTTGTACTATGCATTGTACATTAGGGACACTGATGTGGATAGAACACAGTTCCTTGTATTCTAAAAAGTCACACTCTTTGGGCAGAAACAGACGTGTGTATGATTCAGTATTGTAAAAGTCACGAAGTTCTCCTTGGTAATACATTCTCTTTGGAGGGCTAATGGTATGCTTCACAGAACATGCAGCGTTTGAAAATGAACAATAAGGGGTTTGATTGAAAATGACATTAATGTTATGTGTCTTCTCTTGGCTCCCCCAGGAGCAGACCCTTAGATAAACATTCAAGTGCAAGATGTTAATTTAGAAAGTTCCAGAAACACCAATGGTAGAGTAAGGAAGTGAGACTGGGCAGATGAGGAAGCCACTGTAGGGTGAATTACTAGATCACTCTGGGCAACTGAAGCTTAATCAATGAGGGAATCCAGAAAAAGTGTTGACCATACTCCTCAGGTTTGTTGTTTCTCAGGAGTAAAGTATATTTTGTATATCAATGCTCGGTCATTCCTTGAGGGCTACTTCTATGGTAAGTGTTAAGACCTTCATATTTCTGCCTTTTCATGTGCAAGGCAGAGGGGGCTCTGGTGGTTAGAAAAAAGCTCCCAGGCGAAGAGATGCAGAGGCTAATCTGTGACTCAGATTTGCATACTGTGAAATGGCAAAGTCTGCGGAAGCAGGAAGAACACCAGCAGCATTCCTTATAACCAAGCTGGGAATTAGGATTTTATTCAGTAGATATTGGAGTTCCATTAAAAGCTGTTGAATGTAAGTTAAACAGAAAGTAAAGCTAAGAGAAAAACTGGTGCCAGTCGCTCGAAGACAACTTGATATTTTGTTTCTCTCACCTTTCAGCTGTGGCCGTTCATTTCACTCTTTTTTCCCCCCCAATCTCATGAGCTTTATTTTGTACCAATACTGTTTGGACACTAAAACCATAATCTCACTTAGATATTTACTTCAGTTTCACAATTGTCACGGAAAGTTCCTGTACCTAGCTGTTAGCCATTGTCCTAACATGTTTAACCTTGAACTTCACCAAGGCCTACATTTTAAATTTCAAGTCTTGTCTGGAACCATATTAGTACCTTTATCATTCGAGTCCATACTTCCTTTCTATTGCCACACTAGCCACACTAAATAACCTTACATAGCCTCTCCATTCCAGCCACACTAAACTTCTCTTCATTTTTCTTACCCTATATCCATTCATGCCACAGTGACTTTGTACATATTCTTCCCTTTGCCTGAAAGTTAGGTCTTTGGTTTTTCAAATACTTATGTCTTCAAGTACTCACAACACACATAGAGAGATATTTATGAGTGTGCATGCATATATTGATTATATATGTAATACATATGTACATATATAGTGTGTGTGTGTGTGTGTGTGTGTGTGTGTGTGTATCCCTACTTTCCAGCACAATGCAGATTATGTGATACATGCAAAAACTATTTGTTCAATGAAGAGCACAGGAGAAAATAGCAGCTTTCAAAAGAGAGATAATGAGGCCAGGTTTACCCATCTTGATCCTGAAGGGAGCATGTACTATCCACAAATAAGTGGATAGTAAGATTTGATAAGTGGTGTTTGGTACCAGGAGGGCAGTGGAGGGTCGTAGCAGCATGTATCTATTTGAATCTGATTCTGAAAAAACAACACATACAAAGGATTGTTTTTTCACAATACAAAGGATATTAGTCTTCTTTCCCTCTGCCACCCACACCTTTTTCCATCTAGAAAACACACAGTAAGACAAAACCACATATGAGGTGGGTACAGTGGCTCACGCTTGTAATCCCAGCACTTTGGGAGGCCAAGGCGGGTGGATTGTTTTAGTCCAGAAGTTAAAGGAAAACCTGGGCAACGTGGTGAAACCCCATCTGTACAAAAAAATACAAAACTTAGCCTGGAGTGGTGGCATGCCCCTGTAGTCCCAGCTACTCAGCGGGCTGAGGTGGGTGAATTGCTTGAGCCAGGGAGGCAGAGTTTACAATTAGTTCACTGCACTTCAGCCTGGGTGACAGAGTGAGACCTTGTCACAAACAAACAAACAAAACACACACACAAACACAAAACCCACATATGGCAGGACATCTTCAAAATGTAATAATTAGGGAGCAAGTATGAGATCTTAAAATTCCAACTATAGAAGGACTCTACTTGCTCCTCTGGATTCTTCCATATTCAAGCAGGACCAGTTTGAAAAAGCAGTAAAGATTCTACCTTCCTTATTCCCGTACTTTCCGTTGACATTTCACATGGATCTTGCTCTCAAATCCTTGCTTACTCATAAGTCATAGATCAAATATTTAGGGGGGTAAACTAAGTGTATGCATTTCTATAATTATAGAAGACTTACATGGAATGGCTTCCATATAAATCAAAGTAATTATATCTATCAGGCAATATTGGAGAACAGTGCTATTGTATGATTAATAAATTGTTTATACGCATGTCTACTATTTTATGAACCAGAATGAGATTCAGTATTTCTTAAAAGGAAGCTTTTTCAATTTTATGTCTTGTCTCACAGAAGTAGCCTTTCTTTCTTCAGCAACAGAGCCACCACCAAGCTTCACAATCAGCAAACCACACACCAATTTTCTTATGTTCTTATTAAGACATGCCAGAAACAGAATTCATATCCAGTGATTTAGTAAATTTGTTAGTTTTATCTTTCTGATTTGGATGTACCCCCCATTTCAAGTTAAAGAAACTGCCTTCTAGGACATAATATGCTGGCATGTAAATGCACTGAACCAAACATATGATTTTCAGAGACAAATATAAATAATAGTGCATTTATTTTTGTGGTTCTTACGGCCAGTGAAGAACTCTGGTCTTAGAAAACTACCTAGGTCACAGATTGCAACATGAAAAGACATCTGGAAACTGATGGGACACACTGAGAAGAGGAACAATAAATTATTAAGCCTAACCAAGAGCAATGTCCCCAGAAGCAAAACTGTCCAGAAATAGGTTTCTCTACTGGAAGGACATATGGGAATCAGGAATCAAGGCAGGAGGTTCCTCTGATTAAAAGGATGTGAGACTCTTCAGCTCACTAATAACTGTGAGAAGATGTCATAAAGATGGTTTTATAGTAAGAAGAACCATTCTCTGTTTCCTACACAGCCATGAGGGCTGGTCATTTGGCGTGAATTTCAAAGGCTACACACAATTCTTTAGAAATCCAGGGAGAAACTTTGCTAAATAAGGGCCAAGTATTCTCAGTCAGAATGCGTGTGTAGTATCAGGAGCAAATGTTAAAAGCTACTTTACCTTATCACATAAGAATGCTGAAACTATTAAGAATATCTCTGTTTGAATGCATTTATAGTCTCTTAATGTAAACATTTTCACATGGCATGTATTCCACAATGAGTTATCAATTTTAACACTTTGCTAGCAAGGATGACCTTTTTCTTCGATTTTATTATAAGGAAAGTGAACTTTGAAAAATAATTCTTTTTTTTTTTTTTTTTTTTTTTTGCACAATTTTCATCCCCAGGGGACTTTTTCAGTGATTTTTGTTTAGTGCTACAATATTGATTACTGAGTAACTAGATGAACACTAATGTAGTTTTCATACCTCTTAACATTTAAAAAAGCTAATGAACACTGTCAGATAGTCTACAGAAGCAGCTATTCTGCTTGCTAGTAGTTTAAAGTTTTTAATCCATTAGCAACACAAGATAATAGTATCTTTGATTTTAAATGTAATAAAAATTTAGTACACTGATACTCTGCTTTCATCACTTTTGAATATCTAATCCACCAAACATATTGAGATTTCCAGTGTGTGAACACTCTAAACCAGCTTAGTGGCCACCTCTGAGCTTCCCAACCAATGTAGCACACCAATCAATTTGACTTGTGTTGTTTCCTGAATTGACCATTTATTTGTTTGACATCATTGGACAACTAAGGTAAAAGTTGAATTACTATGCGTATAACGTAAACTCTGGGTGTGCAGTGGCAGCTTATATACACAACATTCCCCAACAGTCCGACACTTACTTTTACTGCCCCTCTTTAGATAATTTCAATTTCATTTCTGCTTTAGGTGATGGGACTGTATTGATAACAGCAGCACACATTTATTCTCTTACTTTTATTGAGTACCCACCATGTCCTAGGCATTTTGCTGGATCTGTGAGGTGCAGTAGTGAACTAAAAGCAACCAGGACAATACGCTCATTTCAAAGGCATTTTCTCTCTCAGCCATCTCTGTCTTTTTGCCATCCTCTGTTTCATGACAGAAGAATTGTTCTCTCATTTGAGTATACAACCCTGGTCCTCCTTAGTCATGTACTGGTCAGACTGTTCCCCTGCAGAACCAGCCCCTGCTAAGTTGATACGATCTGCAACACTGTGAAATCCAATGTCCCACTTGCTCCTTTGCTGCACACTATGCCCCCTAGCCTGACAACGAAGAACCCTAAGTGTACAGTTCTGCAGAAAAGCTGCTTTCCTGACAGAAATTAGAAGAAAGGGGAGATTTTTGTGTAGCTCAATAAGTGCCATCTTTTCACACCAATATTTTAATTATTGTCTTTTTAAATATTATGGAAGTTATGGTGTCATCAGTGGTACCATAGAACCGTGGAGAGACATCTCGGAGATGCTGAGCAGAAAGAGCTCCTGAGAATCAATTCCTCCTTCTCCCTTATTATTATTTTTTATCATGCAAGATCTCAGTTACCAAGTTGTTAAGTGTCTTTGTTCACACAGTGCTTGCTTGGGAATCTAAAATGAATGAAAACAGAAGAGATAAAATCTAAGCATAACTTATATCTGAAGTCTAATTCATTATTATAAAAATGCAAGTTTAATTATAGTGATAAATTACTAGTCTTCTAAAGGGTCAAGTCTCCCTAGATTCCTTCAATTACTCTACTTAGAAAAATAACTATAATTTCTTCTTTCAAATACCAAAATTAACAAAAATACTACTAATTCTCTGGGAACCAGGAATAAAAGAGACTAGAACACACTCATCCATAAGCATATGCAGTTAATATATTTTTAGTATCTATAAGGAAGTAAGTTTTTTTTTTCTTGGACAAAAGGTTCTGTATGATATAATCTGTTTCCACTTTTTGAATAAAAATATGTTCAGGGTTTTTAACACTTTTACCTTATTTCTGTTTCTAAAATTGTCCTAAGGCAATGTGATTTTTGTAAAATGGCCTAATGGCCCAAAATCATTTGCTGCCAATGCCTGATTCGAAATCCAATGTTCTAGAGAAATGTGTGGCCTTAACCATGCCAAAATGTCTCATTTTATGTTTAAATGGTCACAGATTTAATAATGGGCTGCAAAATAAAAGATTGCATTTAACTACATCCTTTACTTTTCAAGCACTCATCCAAGTATGCACAAACACAAGGGAATGCCATACGCTTTAAATCCATGAGCATCATGGAAAAGGCCCGCTCTAGGCTCTGTACACATTAACAAATTATGTCCCATTAGGTCAATGCAGTAATTAATTGTGGGATTCTTTTCAAATCTACATTGTTTCCTGGCTCTGTTTTGGGCCACTCAATTAGACACCTCTCAAGGCCTTTGTGCTGGACTAAAATGCAGCTAATTGTTCCATTTTTGCATGGAGTGATTCATCTCCCAGATATCTCAGACCTTTCAGCAGCTCTGCTCCCCCAATATCTCGACATATGAAAATAGAGGCATTTGGGACTTGGGCAGAGGGGAAACATTGGTAAGCAAATAGAGCAGGGTATTCTTTACCCCCGCCCTTTGGTATGATTAATCTTCAGTGAGGAAGGACTCCTGAATCATTCTCTTGACAGGACAATCCCCTTGCCCTATCTGGCTCCCCACGTGAGGAGCGATGGATGAATGCTTTCTTTTTTCCCTCCCTCCAGGTGCAGGCCTATTCACACTTGAGCCTGACAGCACATAATAGAACAGTTTCTACTCGCCCGTTGCCTCAGCTCTGTATTCTCTCCTCCAGTGTTTCTCATTTGTCCACATCCTAGTGACAGAGCCAGTCAAACTAAAAATGCATAAAACCCCAGAGACACTCATTTATTTCCTTGGAGCACTGATGTGTGTGCATGTGTGTGTGTGCGTGTGTTCTTACAGGAAGCATACCTTCAGAGTAAATCTATGCAGAAATATTCTTATATCTCTTACATATCTAAACTACTGGGTTAGCTTGAGTGTTTGACTTTGACTTTGAATTTTTGCTTTGGCTTGGCATTTTTTCTTCAAGTCTTTCCTTTACCTGGAGCAAATAGTGTCATTCATTCATTATAACAATTGAGTGTATAATAATTGATGTTTTGAAATTGAGAGAGGTGTCCAGACCTGCTATCTTTGTTGTACCAATCACATTTAAAGGAGCCAATAATTTATTATTATATAATTTAGTTTTAAATTGAACACAGGAAGACCAAAATCTTCTGATTGAAAATGAGATGAAAAATTGGTACCTACAACAATATTTTAACTTTAATATTTGTTTTATAAGCAAACAACTTTGGAAAAATAAAAAAGAATAAATTAATTACATCAACATCTATATCTTCTAAGTAGTCTGCCAGAAGAAGGATCTCATTGTATTTGGACTGGCAGACCCAGGGATACTCAAACCCATCCCTGCTTATCATTTACTTTCCAAGGGATCTTTAAGTTTACCAACAGAAGTAAGTACACATTGGTCAAAAGCCAATGGAAAACAAGAACATATTTTGATCAACTCTGTGCTTAAAACCTACCAGCAAAAAGGTTTGACAAAACTGAATCTCCCTCCTTGACCTCTAATCCCAAGTTACTAATTGGTCACATGGCACAAGTAGTGGTCGGCACAATGTGAGCATAAAGAGAGTAAAGAAAGCAGGCTTCCTGGGCTTCAATAGCTATTGCTCCTTTCGCATGGAGCGAGTGGGAAGAGAAAACAGAGTTCCTACTGAACCCTTGGCCACCCTGCCATTTATAACTGGGTGCAGGTGAATGTCCTGAGCTCAGCATTATGATTAGCATATCTTTCTCTCCTTTTGGGAGGAGATGGTAGTAATGAACCAAGAGGTAGACACAGAGTGCTTTCTTTCTCACATTTTTATTATAATAGGATCTAAGGGCGTTCTCAGCATGACTTACTCAAAGATCCTGCCTTTAATGGGGAAAAATTAGTTCCACAAATAAAACATAAAATAAAAAGTATGAAATTCTATGTAAAATGTACAGAAATAGACAAATGATACTATATTAATTTTATAAAACATTATTTGAATTTAAAGAGTTTAAGGCATGAGAGTCTTTCTCATACTGAGCTTCCCTATATGTAAAGTTGGAAGGTTGTCTCAGGTCATTACACAAAATCCAATTCTAAACAGGTGCTTAGGGTCATGGGTTCAGTTCATTCATTGAATGTACTTCCTTTGGACTCAGTCAACTAAACTCAAGGCAGGAGAGAACTTAATAAAAGAAAGGAAATCCTACCAGGACTTGCTCCAAGGAATCTCAGGGTTTTAAACCTATTGCTTGGACTCCATATGCCTTCAGGTTAACCATATGTAAACAATTGCTACTTTTCACACCAGAAGCAGGCTACCTTTCAGAGGTGGACTGATTCCTTGGCCATAAAGTTTATAAGTCTACTGGCTAAGTTTATGAAGTGCTCAGGCATCTTTTGGAAATGAAAGGTGCTGTGTAGTGGCAAGGGCTCTAAGGTGAAAAGGAAAGGAAACCCAGCCAACAATAAAATGATACACATTCTAAGAGAATTAAGACTGATTTGCAGCACTGAAATGCCCATGAGCTGGTTAAAGCACACAGCCATTACCTGCTCTGCTTCTGAAGGCTATGAAGTATAGGAAAGCCCAAAGAAAAGTTGGACGAAGTAACAATAAGTTCTTTCTGTCTGCAGTGAGTCTTGTTCCAGCTATAGGCTTCAGGCAGTTCCTCAGTGGATGGTTTTTCCCTGGAGGTTAGCAGGAGTTCTGTGAAGACTTGGAGGATTTGAATCAAATTTACTCAGTTTTCAGCATTTTCATCATAATCTGGACTTTCTCTGAGTATGCATATGTCTACATTAACTCCAGAATTAGATGAGACTCCTTTTTTTTAGTCACATGTCCTACTGGAAGCTTCTATTCCCTTAAAAGGAGAATCAGATACTACTTTCTTTCAAGGTAGGGAAGTTAGTTTTGCTATGTAATATACACAAATGGCTGACTTTAATGAAAAAACTTGAATTTTCTTAGGACACTGTGTTATAGTCTCAATATGTCTCCTCTCAACCCAAAAATTCAAGTGTCAAAGATTCATCCCAATGTGATGGTATTTGGAGGCAGGGCTTTTGGGAGGTGATTAGGTCATGAGAGTGAAGCCCTCACAAATAGAATTAGTGCCCATATAAAAGAGGTCCCAGAGAGGTCACTCACCCCTTCCGCCATGTGAATACACAGACAATAAGAAGACAATTATCTGTGGACCAGGAAATGGGTCCTCACCAGACAAGAAATCTACTGGCACTTGGATCTTAGACTTTGTAGCCTACAGAACTGTGATAAATAAATATTTGTTGATTAATACACCCAGTCTATAGTATTTTTGTTAAAGCAGTCAGAACAGACTGAGACATACTATAAGTTGACATTTTGGGCTGGGCTTAGCTAGGATTGCTTATCTCTGCTCCATAAAGTGTTGTTAGAGTGTATCGATGTGTTTGTGGTCAGTTGGTGGCTGATGGTTTCATTCAAATGCCTGGTGGTTGGACATAGGGACAATGGTAGTAACTTGACCATATGTGGCTCATTCTCTAGCAGACTAGCTGATGCTTATTCTTGTGGTGGTAATCAGAGATCCTCAGAGTTGCAAGAAAAGAGCAGCTCCAGTATTCAAGTACATTTCCAGCCTCTGCTTACATGAGGTTTTCTAATGTCCTGTTGGCCAACACTATATCACATGACCAAGTCTATATTAAAAAATAAAGAAATAAACTCCATGCCTTGAGGAGAGGAGCTACAAAGTCTCACTGGAAAACAAAACAAAACAAAACAAAACAAAAAAAACGAAAAAAGCATAGATTCAAGAAGAGAAAGCATTTGTGCTCACTTTTACAGTTGACCATATAAGGCAAAAAATATAACGAAAGCTGAATATATTTCTGCCACAAATGCATTCAGTTCTGTTTATTGAGGAGAAAATGTTGAGTCTTTCATAGTGTGACATTTTTGTTTAAAATTTCCCTCTCACAGTATGTGCACGTTAATGAAGTACAGTTACTTCCAGAAAGATATGCTTATTACACCCCTTAAAATATAAATAAAAGAAAATTATAAAGGAAAATCAAAAAATTCCAAGTAGATTTTTTCCCCTTTTTCTCTTCCTTTTAGACTTGCCTATAAAGCAAAATGAAACATGTAGTGAACCTATTCACACTTTCTCACATTTAGTAAATAACTTCATACATTTATTTTTATATGTGAAATAAAATTATATTCATTCCAATTCTGCCACTAACCAGCTGTGTAGCTCTGGCAAGTTACTTAAACCATTTATGCCTCAGTTTCCTCATTATTAAAATGAGAATAATAAAAGTCCTCCCTCAAAAGTTATAGTAAAGAGTGAAAAGACATTATTTTTAGAGTATGTTAAACAGTGCTTGAAATATAGCTATGGTTAAACCACTGGTGCATAAGTGTTTGTTAACCAAAAATAAAAATTTGATGTTTATTATGACCATGTTACCCAGGGGTACAGTCATAGCCAAGACACTATCTCAATTTTAAGGACAAATTTAATTTCATTTATGAAAATAATTTAGGCAGACTGTACCATCATTGGTCCATTCTTAGTTTCTCATTGTTAACATGGGGCAATGTTGTTTAGATATAATAACAGTAATAATGTTAGCTGCCCCACTTTGCGGAATGTCTTCTTACATTTAAAGCACTTTTCCACTTATATTATTTGATCCTTGGGGTGGGCATGTGGAGATTTATAACAGTGGTATTTGAGGTCTCTTTCAGAATACTGGCTTTAGCACAGAAAGAACTGAGAGAGAAAGGAAATAATTACTTTTTCATCTTTTGGGGACCTAATAGCCATACTCCTTGGAAAACTGCCAGCATTTTTTTCAGAGAGTCTGAAATTAGCAACTTCATTTACAAAAATCAGAAGGAAGCCACAGTAATCGGAAACAATCACATTTCTGATAAAATTCATGACTTAACAGATAAGCTCTGTAAAAAGAAGGAAATTACCAGAAATTTTTCATGATCATAAAAGCCCACATTGGGAGTAGCTAAATTATGTTTATATTAGCAAAAAAGGAAGGCATCCTGGATACTTTCTGATTGTTTCATTCTAGTTGGGAATTTTCGGTGTCTGATAGATTTCCCCAAATTTCATTAGGATGCTGTCTGCTGCAAATAACAGAATACCATAGTACAAAGAAGTTAACTAATACAAATAAAGCATTTAAGTCACTTTTCTTTCCTTCTTATCTTCCTGCGTGGAGGAAACTGTTATTTTGCAGTGAGTGGTTTCCTATTTTCATACAAATGGCAATTTTACTACACATGTAGGCCATAAGTAATATGCTGTTGTTTTATGTGTGTATCAGCACTGTTTTATGCCCCCGCCATATCTCTTTCACTGCTGGTGCACCCACACTGTATCTGCCACAAATGTTGGCTCCTCCTAGTTCTAGCTGTCCTGCTGTCTGAAGAATTGTCCTGGGTTAAATGGAAGCTCTTTCACTGAGAGGCTGCCTCCCACAAGTCAGCACATATTAAGAATTGATGGTCAAAGGTTTGCATAGAGGATGGGGCATGGGTCAACAAGGTTAGCCCCTTTCCTCCAAGATGAGACCAGTGCAGTGGTTCAGGTCATCCTCCAGGGCTCTTTTGAGGAGCAAACTGACACAAGAATTTAGTCAAGACCACAGCCTCACTCCACTCCTTCCCTTCCCTTTTCAACCTTGCTTTCCTCCCTCCTTTTGTTGTGAGAGCCCCCTCCAATAAATCATGTAAACTCAAAATCTTTGTCTGTTACTAACACTGCTTTTAGGGAAAGCCCTCAATGAGAATGTAATTTCTTTTTTCTTCGCTCATGTCTCATTGGCCAAGAGTGATCACATGTCCACACAATGTCTGTAAGGAGGCTGGGAAAGCAAGTGTCTACCATTTAGCTTTTTCTACTGATGTTTCTCCTTACCAAGGGAATAAATATACTTCTATTTATTGATAACTTTCTTTTTATGCATTGCTTACTATCTTCTAACTATAGAATTTAAGTATTTAGCTTATCCACTCTTAATTATACATCTCTACATGTACAAACATATATAATTGCTTTTTGCTCATTCTGTCAAATATTAATATATCATGATTTTGCTTAGTCAAATGTTATGGTATAATAATTACAACATTTTTTATATTTTTATAATTTTTTAGAAATAAAATTGTTTGGGTTTTTGTCACAGAATTCTATGTAATCCATCTCTGAATTATCTGACAAAATTGTATTTCTTTTCTTGATGCTTTAAAACCCAATAATGTAACTTTTTTTTAAGTCTTCTTTTTTGTCTAAATTCTTGTTTCAGTTTGGGCTGCTTCCTCTCAAAACTTCTGAAATGCTATCATCCCCATATCTTCCTTTATTATCAAATTAGAATTTTTTTTTTTCGACTCTCCTAGAAGTACTGTCTCCTTCCTGGATTTTGTATCTTTTTCTTTTGATTTTTTTTAAGGACCAACCCTTTTGTTCTGTTGAGGCACATTCTGCAGCATTTATTTGAGGAAAAAAAAGCATAAAAGGAAAATGGTTATAAAATTGCATTTAAAAATTTTTTTTTACTATTTGCATACATGATGGAAAGTTTAATGGGTGTAGGTTTCTCAGTTGAGAGCTATTTATCCCAAATGCTAATGCTAAAGGCATTGCTCATTGTCTTATAACTTCCAACGGTTGTTGCTTACATGGTAGATACAGCTGTCATTTTAGATGCTTTCATATGAATAATTTTTCTCTCCTTTCTTCCTTTCCCTTCTCTCTCCTTTTAAAATCTTACCTTTTCTTCCAAGTTATAAAATTTTATAATATTTCTTTTGTTTTTTCAACCTATGGTGTTGGGAGTAATTATCAAGGCAAAAACCAGTTACTAGTAAATAAAATGGGAATCCAGTTGCCAAAACAGAGATCAGATAGATTAACTGTAAAACTTACTATTTTTTTTCCTAATATCTCTCTCTCTCTAATATGACTATAAAGTCATTGCTATCAAGTGGTGATATTTATTTCTTCACCTCTTGAATGTATATCAGGCTGTAACTTGGTTTGACCAACAGAATGTAGCGTAAAGCCTTGTATGTCCTCAATTCTCCCTCAGAACCCAGCCAAGTCATCCTGTAAGTAAGTCCAGGTAAACGTGTTGGGGACTGAAGCATGTCATGGAGCAGGGATGAGCCGTTCTCTCTGACAACAGCCTAGACAAACCAACACTGTAGCTGTCCTCACACAGTCCACCTGGAAACAGCTAGGTGACACAGACTCTTGACGTAACAAAATGCCTAATGCTTAAGTCACTTAAGTTTTGGGGGTCATTTACTTCTGCAATATCAAAGACATACATATATGGAATACAGTAAAAATTATTTCAGAAACAAGACCTGCCACGCATGGTGGCTCACGCCTGGAATTCCAGCACTTTGGGAGGCTGAGGCTGGTGAATCACTTGAGGTCAGGAGTTCAAGACTAGCCTGGCTAATATGGTGAAACCCCGTCTCTACCAAAAATACAAAGATTAGCTGAGTGTGATGGCAGGCACCTGTAATCCCAGATATTTGCAAGGCTGAGGCAGGAGAATTGCGTGAACCCAGGAAGCAGAGGTTGCAGTGACCCTAGATTGCACCACTGCACTCAGTCTGGGAGATGAGCAAGACTTTGTAAAAAAAAAAAAAAAAGTAAGGCCCAGCCATTCAAACTAAAAAATGAGGCCACGTTTTAATCCTAAACATGGCTATGAATCTGATTACCCAGTGTTGGATTACAGATTTTATAGTCACTTTTACTCTTGGAGCTGAGTCTGCAAGCTGTGGGACATAGAAGTGCACACTTAGAAAACAGAATATGAGAGACTCTCCCAGCTATCCCCCTCCTTAAATCTTCAAGTGCCCCCCTCCCCATTGCCACTCTAATGCTAGAAGACCATAAACAAGAAAAGGAGTAACAGATCTTCAATACTGGAATCAAAACTGTCAGTCAAGCACTCTACCCCAAGAATTTAGTGCACAAAGCTACAAGAGCTAAAAAATAATCCAAATCATAAGTTTGAAATAGGCATAGGTATACACTTATCTAACAGTTTTCAGTAATAATCCCATCCCAACAATAGATATTCTACCTTTCACCCAAAACAATTAAAGTCTGCTCCCTTGGCATACTGAACTCCATTTCCAAGAAGGTGGAGTCTTGCCCCCTTCTCTGGACCCGTGGAGGCTGCTTTAGTCTAGTAAAATTTTCACCACTTGGATTTCCCTATTAATAAGCAAGAGACTGTTACTGGGAGTGGCGGTGGCAGAAGGTGTTTGTCACCTCTGTACTGTCATGGACATGTTGTCAACATCCATCTGGGATTCTAGAAGGCAAGTGTGATAAGTAACAGGAGAAAATTGATAAGGGAATCTATTGTGCATTACCTGGCATCTACTTATCATTTATTGTGTGTAATTTATAAATATTGGATCAGTCTGGTAAGTCTTTTTTTTCAAATTATGGTATAATCATATGTAAAATTACAGATAGAAAATGTATGCATTTTTAGGTGGACACTTGTCTCCTTGTTGCCCGTGTTGTAAAATTGTCTCTCAATAACAATAAATAGGACAGGCATGGTGGCTCATGCCTGTAATTTGCACTTTGGGAGGCCATAGTGGGTGGATCACATGAGGTCAGGCGTTGGAGACCAGCCTGGCAAATATGGTGAAACCCCATCTCTACTAAAAATACAAAAACTTAGTTGGGTGTGGTGGCCGGTGCCTGTAATTCCAACTACTCCGGAGGCTGAGGCAGGAAAATCGCTTGAACCCGGGAGGCGGAGGTTGCAGTGAGCCGAGATCTCGCCATTGCACTCCAGCCTGGGTGACAAGGGCAAAACTCCAGTCCCCCTCCAAAAAGAGAAAAACAATAAATAGCAAAGTTCAAGATGCTCACATTGAATAGCTAACATTATCTTTGATATTTTCCTTTTTTAATAGAGGGATTTAATTTTTTTCCTGCCAACTGTACCCTAATAAATGATATTTATACACTTTTACATTTACACAGACATCATGTATTACGTGTTAGCAGGCCAGCAATCTATGAAAATATTCCCAGAAATCTATGAGAATATTCTTTTGATGTCATGCCAAATTCAGTATAAGTTAATTTTCTGAAGATCTTGCAAATGTATCATTTAACATGGTTTAAGACTAAATGTGCTTAATATAAATGTACACAAGTGGTCACTCTCCGTTGGGAGATTCATTGAGCCAAGATGTTATTTTTGAAGGATCTTTGAGCTGCAGTGACCCTAGATTGCACCACTGCACTCCACTTTTAGTGATTCTCTCTAAAAGTATGCTACATATTACCTGCTCTGACTAGCTGTCAAATAGCCAGCAATTTTAAATGACTGCTTTTCAAAGCAAATTATTCACACCTTCCTACTCATCAGAAATTCTCAGCTGAACTAACATTTTAAAAGACTTCTCAATTCATAATTCTTAAGGAACAACATTAAATTTTTTTCCTGTTCTTCATTTTTGCTGAAACACTTTGGCTGCTTTTACCACGTCACTGTAATATGCTACCAAAAGTAAAGTTGTAAGTTGGTGACATGAGATCTATTCTGGTATTCATCACTGTTACTCTCTAGTGCTCCATCCATTACAAATCATAGAATGTTAAATAATCAATTTTTTTCTTTTTGCTTATCTTATTTTGGCAAGATGTTTTAGTCTTTCAAGAAAAAGATGAAAGCCATGTGTTTTTTTGAGTGGGTTCCATTGCAGCATGATTCCTGCAATGAAGACATTTTATTGTGTTAATTTTCATTAAATAAAACCCTGTTGAAAGCTGCTCGTTTTCCAAGACCCGTATGATTTATGGCATGTTAATGTTTGTAGGGAGACACTCTGTTTCAATTATATGGAGTAAGTGATGCCTTTCAGAACAACTTAGTAATAATATCACCTACGACAACTTTAATTTTAGACCTATAGCTCGGGTGTGTGACCTGGGAACCTATCAACAGAATTGTTAGCTTCTGCACAAATTTAATCTTCATCACCTCTATGCTATGTTTAACATCAGATGGTTGTGCCTGCCAGGGACTTCAATAATGTGCTTCCAGAAGGCAGGCACTCATAAACATTAAACACTGGGTTCGTCATAACTCAAACGTATTATATTTTTTCTTTCACAGCCAACAGAATAAGATGTGCTAAGGCCCTAAGGCAAATGTGGGTGCACCTGAAGGAAATGGGCTGTTTCATATAGTCTTTCCTTACTTTTTTTTTCTTGTATTTGGTTTACTAATCACATACTTAATGACTTTTATCTTTTTCTGAAGACCTTGAGTCTAAGTAAAATCTATTAAGTGAAATCAATATATTATTATTATTATTATTATTTGAGATGGTGTTTCACTCTTGTTGCCCAGGCTGGAGTGTAGTGGCAAGATCTTGGTTCACTGCAACCTCCACCTCTTGGGTTCAGGCTATTCTCCTGCCTCACCCTTTCAAGTAGCTGGGATTACAGGCATGCACTACCATGCCTGGCTAATTTTGTATTTTTTTTTTTTTTTTTTTTTTTTTTTTTTTTTTTTTTTTTAGTAGAGATGATGTTTCACCATGTTGGTCATGCTGATCTTGAACTCCTGACCTCAGGTGACCCACCCAACTCAGCCTCCCAAAGCACTGGAATTACAGGTGTGGGCCCCCTCCCCTGGCCGATTTGTATTATTTTTATGGAAAAATTATGCATCTATCTCAACCACAAAATATTAATAAATTTATAACAGATGAAAATATGTAAAATAATCAGTTAAAATTTACATAGGTAATAAACACTAATTTGAAACTGCACAAATAGTGTGTACATAAATATAATGAATTAAACTTTATTGTACTTAATATTGTACAGTGAAGCAGGTAGTGGTGGTTGAAGGATGGGTTTTGGGGAGTCATACTTTTTTGGAAGGTCTATTCCTTCTGCACTATTTTTTCACTAATATTTGAATCTTTATGAGGCTTATAATTTTCTTACATTCAAACTGAAATGTAAAAGGAAGTTAAAGCACAGAAGAACATCTTTACTTAAATTAAATGCTAAACATTAAAGGGCTCTAACACAGGGAAATAGGACATACACACAACAGCCTGAAGAGTTGTAGAAGATACCTTTCCATTGCTTCCTTCAGTTTTAAGTATGCAAGGCAAATTCCTTAGCTTTCATACAAACATAGCATTCTATTCTAACTTATTCCATATGGTGTCCTTTGATCATTGTGTCAATTGAGTAAGTGTGATTTTGCCTGAAACCATAATGTTGAATACAATTTTTGAAGAGCCATTATCATGAAAAGTCATTACCTGAGCAATCCTTATAGAGGTAAGTCTGTGTTTAGAGAGAACATACTGTCCCTGGCTCTTATGATTATGCAGTACAAATAATTCTCTGCTTCTCTTCTGATTGATATTGTACCCAGATGATGAATGCTTCAGGAAAACTGAGGAGCTAAATAAAGCATTTAGGAAACAAAATTCTCTGCATGGAGAAATTGAAGATTCCATTACAGATTTTCAGTATCCAGTAGGATTGCTTTGGTCCTAAATTATGCTATTGCCATGAGAAGACTAGTAATTATAACAAATTTGCCAGCATGTATGATGATTTTTGATCGTGTGTGCAGAATATTAGTTTCCCAAAAAAGCCTATCCATAGTGATCAAAGGGCTATAAACAAGCAATCCCAAGAAATGTTAAGTTAATCCTATGTTAATCAATTGATTGGAATAATGACTTCTTTTAAAATTTGGCCGGGCACAGTGGCTCAAGCCTGTAATCCCAGTACTTTGGGAAGCCGAGGCGGGTGGATCACGAGGTCAGAAGATCGAGACCACCCTGGTCAACATGGTGAAACCCCGTCTCTACTAAAAATACAAAAAATTAGCTGGGCATGGTGGCGCGTGCCTGTAATCCCAGCTACTCAGGAGGTTGAGGCAGGAGAATTGCCTGAACCCAGGAGGCGGAGGTTGCGGTGAGCTGAGATCGTGCCATTGCACTCCAGCCTGGGTAACAAGAGCGAAATTCCGTCTCAAAAAAAAGAAGAAGAAGAAAAAAAAAATTCGGATGTCATTTGTGTTTTAGAAAATCACCAGGATTTTAGCTTAGCATTGTTATTATTGTTTAGTGAAGTTTGCTGAGAATAATAAGAAAGTGGCATCTGGAATTATAGCTGTATATATGTGGAATCCCACTTGTTAAGGTGATAGAAGCTCAAAGTGCAGGAAACAGATAACTCATACTTACCTTTAGGAATTTCACTTTTTAACACCCAAATAAAATAGATGAGTCCTATATATTTCGAAAAGAAAATGGAGCCTATCCTTGGAGAATCAACTTAAAATAACTGATATGGTTTGAATTTGTGTTTCTGCCCAAATCTCATGTCGAATTGTAATCCCCAATGGTGGAGGAGGGGTGTAGTGTGAGGTGGTTGGACTATGAGGGCCGATTTCTCCCTTTCTCTTCCTATGATCATGAGTTCTCATGAGATCTGGTTAAGAGTGTGTAGCACCTCCCTCTTCACTGTCTTTCCCCTGCTCTGTCCATATAAAGATGTGTCTTTCTCTTCTTTGATTTCTGCCTGAACTGTAACTTTCCTGAGGCTCCCTCCCCTACCCACAGCCATGCTTTCTGTCCAGCCGGAGGAACTGTAAGTCATTTAAACCTTTTTTCTTTATAAATTACCCAGTATTGGGTAGTTCTTTACGGTAGTGTGAGAATGGACTAATACAAAAAACTTTTAATGATATCCTGAAAAAGAGTTCAGAAAATTCCAAATTCCACATGGAAGTTTTATGTCTACATCCCATTCAGAAAAAATAAAATCACTAAACATCTTTCTCTTTCTTTTTCATTTTCATGATTTTCATGAAACAACAATTTTGTTTTGCAAAAGGATAGTAATTTTTGTGGTTTTTTTTGTATTTATATTTATATTTTTAAAATAACTTTACTTTTTATTTTAGGTTTAGTGGGTTCCATGTGCAAGTTTGTTACATGGGTATATTGTGTGATGCTGAGGTTTGTAGTGCAAATAATCCTGTCACACAGGTAGTAAGCATAGTACCCAATAGTTAGTTTTTAACCCTTTCTCCCTTTCCTTTCTCTTTCTTCCTATTGTCCCCAGTATCTATCATTAATATCTTTTTTTCCCAGGAGGATTCAATGTTTAATTCCTGCTTATAAGTGAGAACATGCAGTATTTGTGTTTCTATTCCTGTGGGAATTTAGTTAGGATAATGGCCTGTAGCAGCAACCATGTTGCTGCAAAATACATTATTTCATTCTTTTTTATGGCTGTGTAGTATTCCACAGTGTATATGTATCACATTTTCTTTAACCAGTCCACCATTGATAGGCATCTAGGTTGATTTCATGTTTTTGCTATTGTGAATGAATATATGAGTGCATGTGTCTTTTTGGCTGAACAATTTTTTTTTGTTGTGGATACATGCCCAGTCATGACATTCCTGGATTGAATGGTAGTTCTACATTCTTTAAAGAATCTGCAGCCTGCTTCTCACAGTGGCTGAACTAATTTACATTCCCACCAACAGTGTTTAAGTGTTCTCTTTTCTCTGAAGCCTCACCAGCATTGTTGTTTTGTGTGTGTGTGTGTGTGTGTGTGTGTGTGTTTTTTTTTTGACTTTTTAATGATAGCCATCTGACTGGTGTGAGATGGTATCTCATTGTGGTTTTCATTTGCATTTCTCTGATGTTTAGTGATGTGGAACATTTAAAAACATATTTCTTGTCCACTTAGATATCTTCTTTTGAAAGGTATCTATTCATGCATTTTTCTTACTTTTTCATGAGGTAATTTGTTTTTTGCTTGTTGAATTGTTTTAGTTCCTTATAGATTCTGGATATTAGACATTTGTCAGATGCATAGTTTCAAAATATTTTCTCCCATTCTGTAGGTTGTCTGTTTTCTCTGCTGATAGTTTATTTTGCTGTGCAGAAACTCTTTAGCTTAATTAGAATCCACTGGTCAGTTTTTGTTTTTGTTGCAATTGTGTTTGAGGACTTAGTCATAAATTCCTTCCTAAGGCTGATGTCCAGAATTGTTTCCTAGATTTTCTTCTAGGATTCTTTTATTTGAGAGCTTACATTTAAACCTTTAATCACTTTTAACTTTTGAATATGGTGAAAAGTAGAGTACAATTTTATTCTGCATATGGCTAGCCAGCTATTCCACTATTACAGATTGAATAGACAATCCTTCCTCCATTGTCTTTTTTTTTTTTTTTCCACTTTGTCAAAGATCAGATGGCTGTCAGTGTACAGCTTTATCTCTGGGTTCTCTGTTGTGATCCATTGGTCTGTGTGTCTGCTTTTGTACCAGTACTATGCCTTGTTGGTTTCTGTAGCCTTATGGCATACTTTGAAGTTCGTTAGATGTGATCCCTTCAAATCAAGGATTTAAAAAGATCCTTTGTTCTTTTTGCTTAGGTTTGCTTTAGCTATCTGTGCTTTTTGGATTCATATTTAGAATAGTTTCTTCCTAGTTCTGTGAAAAAATGACTTTGGTGGTTTAATACAAATAGCATTGAATTTGTAGATTGCTTCAGGCATTATGGCCATGTTAATAATTTTTATTCTAGTCCCTGAGCATGGAATGTTTTTCCATTTGTTTATATCATCTATTGATTTATATAAGCAGTCTTTTGTAGTTCTTATTGTAGAGATCTTTTACCTTCTTAGTTAGATGTATTCCTAGGGGTGTGTGTGTGTGTGTGTGTGGCAATTGTAAATGGATTTGTGTTCTTGATTTGACTTCCAGCTTAAACATTCATGTATTAAGATGCTACCGATATTTTTTACATTAATTTTGTATCCTGACACTTTACTAAACTCTTCATCAATTTCCAGAGCCTTTTGGCGGACTCCTTGTTTTTATTCTTTTTTTTTTTTTTTTTTTTTTTAGTTTTTATTTTTGGTGGAGTCCTTAGATATAAGATCATATAATCAGGGAAGAGACATAATTTGACTTCTTTTCCTGTTCGTATACTTTTAATTTCTTTCTTTTGCCTGATTTATCTGGCTAGGGCTTCTAGTTATTTTTTAAAATATCAGAAAAGCCAATAAAGTTTGTTTAAAAAACAAGTACCTTAAACAACTTTTAGAAAATATTTGAACAGTCCTAGAGATAGCACTCACTGACACACACACACACACACACACACACACACACACACACACACAGAGGCTCCGAAGTATAAAAGAAAAAAAAAAAACCCTCTAAGCCTCAGATTTCTTATCTTTAAAATAAGAAAAAATACAGTACTTACCTTACAGAATTGTCATTGGAATTAAATGAGATAAAGCATCAGAAGTACTTGGCACGGTATCTATTAGATGGTCAATATCTAAAAATATTAGCTTTTTTTTCTTACCTTATAGGGTATGCAATTTTACATAAGGAAAATCTCACTTTAGAACCTTGCATAAAACCTGCTTTATCGTCTGGAAACCTTGTCCTTACTTTACTGTCATTCAACATAAATCTGTAGCATTATGTTTAATAACCAAAGTTAGATGTATGTATCTTCAGTTCTCAGTGGTTGCCATGTAGGTATGTATCTATTATTAAATGTTATAAAAAAAGATACCTGCAAATTCTGATACATAAAGCTTTTTACAATTGCAAAATGTTTCCCTTAAATTCTTCGGAGATTTCTAATTAACGACAATATTGCACTTTTAAAGTATAGTTATTAACAACTTTATCCCCAGAAGTTATATTGATTTACGTTTTCTCCATCAGTGCCTTGAGACAATTTTATGACATCATCACCAATATTCACTTTTTTCCTTCTCTGTTATTCTAGTCAATTTGATATTTCAATGCTGCTTATAACTTGTTTTTAGTTCTCTATTAGATCATATATATTTTAATACTTACTAGCCTTTCTATTTATCTTCTTACTATTTATCTTCTTTTATGAATTCATGTTTTACATATTTTTCTTATTTTTCTTGAGTGTCCCTGTTTTTATTCATGATATATAAAGATATATAAAGATTTTTTTGTATGACACATATTACCTCATTGCCTGGTACATGAATATTAACTATGATTCTCAGTTTGTTATCTGTCTTTTCACTTGTTTATGATGTCTATGAATGTTATCTTTATTTTTTATTGTTGCATGAAATTTCTAGTTTTTGAAACTTAGATTTATCAATATGTTTCATTATGACCTTCAGTTTAAACATTGTTCGAAGGTTTTTCTTTTCCACTAAATGATGAGAAATATTCAGTCACGTTTTCCTTTGATGTTTTCATTACATTTTAAAAACTTTTTATGTTTAATTTGTTTTAGTAAAATTAATAAAGATCTAGTTTTTTTTATTCAACCTATTAACAGGTTGTCCCAGTATTATGTAATAATCTATTTCCCCCCACTGTTTTAAAATGCCACAATAATTATATATAAAATTGATATATCTGCCAGTGCATGCATCTGTACTCTCTAATCTATTGATTTCCATTCTGTTATTATAGCAACACTACATTTTTAAATTACCATAGTTTTATATTAATTTTTAACAACTGGTACACAATTTCTCTTCCATAGTTTTGAATATAAAATTGTTACCAGATGCCCTACATTCTTCAAATGTTTTTTTCCCAGAATACTGAGAACTGAAGGAAAACTGGAGTTACTAGAGTATCATATCAATCATATGTACATATGATTGCTATGTGTAATCATACTATGTGTTAAATGATCAACTATCTTTAACACATAGTATGATTACACATAGCAAATGTAAACATGTATGCATCCACACACAGAATAAGTTTGTGCTAGTTTAGCATATTTCATAATTTAATGCTTCTGCAACAGTAATGACTACCATTTTCTGAATGTGATGTATGTGCCAACCACTGGTTTAGTTGCACTGTGCATGCTGTATTATTTAATTCTTAGAACAAGGTTGTCAGTATTATTACCTACCCATTTGACAGATGAGGATTCTGGGATTTCAAGTAGTTTTTATTTTTTATATGTCACATAAAGAACCTACCAAACTCCAATGTCCATGGTCTTTTTACAGTACTTTAGTACTTCTCTGTTCCCCATAGAAACAGTATAGGCTGAGACAATTATTCAGAAAAGATAGTTGAGTGGGAAATAATACCAGAAATACATACTGTATTTGATGAGGGGAAGACTAAACTCACATAGTCTTGATTAGGCCTCTGGTTTCAAAAACATCAAATTTCTCAATATTTCATTACAGTCTGCTTATTTAGCTGTAGACTTAAAGCAAGGGGGAAACATCAGTCGCTTTCAGCACAAAATATGAAGCCAAATAAACTTTGCTGCTTATGTCCTTAGAATTAACTTCTCCAAAAGGGAAAGAAATAATAAATGGTTTAGAAACATTACATTTATGTTTTCCAAGCAACACCAAGGAAGGAGCATCAGTACAATCCTAATAATTAAGCAAGGGAAAATAAGCAATGGTTGAGAAACATCACATTATGCTTTCCAAGGAAGACAATCGTAATAATTAGGCACTGCTGCCCACCCACTGCATCATTCTGACTCCATAATTAAAAAGCTGTGCTTGAATCTGCTTTATGTTAAGATCTTGTACTTTCAGCCTGTATATGCACTAATGGTTATCAAATGGGCAGTTGTTTATTTTGCAGGGTAAGGCCAAGCCCACAGACTGGCTTGTTTTAAGTACTTTAAATAAACATTCTTTATAAACCCTAAAATGGTGCATTTACCATGACTTCTATAAAAAGCTCATTTACATTTATGTAAGGAAAAAATAAATAGAACAAAGAACCATTTACCTGTTCTTTACTCAAGTTCAAACTCTAAGTTCAAATTGTTGATACTCCCTTTTAGACCAGGTATTTTGTGGTTGGAGTGCAAATTGAGGTGGGCCTACTAGGCCTGCAGTCAGATTACACAGGATTTCCAAGATGTTTTGGGAATCCTCTTTGGATGCTAAGCAACTCCAAGGTGGGGCACGTTTATATTCCCCATTGCTCACACTATTCAGCCAGATGCAAACACTGCTGGTGCCTCAGAATGGTGATCATTTGTAGGATGTAATTTCATCCTTAAATGTCCTTGATGTAAAGAATCAATATACATTGCTCCTACTTCTTTAAGTGGACTTCCATGCTTCAGGCTCATTTTCAGTGAATGACACTAATATTGTTAAGAAGTCCTTGAAATCAGCCTTATTTAAGGGCACTGAAATGCTTCCAGAGAGAGAATACTTCTGTGTGAAAAACATCATTTTTTCTTTTAAGTTGGATGCTCCTTTGCCTGTATATATAAAGTAAGAAAGAAGCATGGAATCAACTTTCTAAGTCCTACGTATAACGGTAACAGTGCTTTGAGTTTTATTCTTCTATTGAATAGCGTTCACACTTTTTAAATAAGTTGTGGGAGTTACTCTTCTTAAAAACTACTTTGTATAACATTTTATTACCTATTTAGAAAAGTCACTCTTCCACAGGAAGCCCAGGAAAAGTTAACAAAATAGCATGACAAGATATTTTAAAAAATATCATATATCAAAATAAATAAGAGCCTAACAAAGATAATCTAGTTGGTTAAGAGTTGAGTTTGCAAATATCAGGGAATAGAAAGACGTATCACCTTTGGAAGACTCTGTTGGGTTGAAGTTAAACAACGTAAACAGCTATTTAAAAAGTGAAAAATTAAGTGAAGAGGTTATTTTGCCTGTACAGTATCATATAATTAGTTATGCATATTTAACTCCCTTGAATAATTTATTACAGTGATAAATAGGTATTGATAAAGAGTAGAACAGCAAATGGAACACTTAGCAAAGAATTGTTGGAATCTTTGGTTTTGGCAAAAGGAAAACTTAATTTTGAGATAGTTTTATATTTACAGAAAAGTTACAGAGAGTTTACATATACTTTGATCGTCTAACTTCTGCTGATTTTAACATTTTGCATTAATCATAGTACAACTAAGAAATTAATTAAGACATTAACATTGGTGAAATACTAATAAATAAATAACTGGTTTTGTTAGAATTTTGCTAATTATTTCACTAACATTGTTTTCCTGGCCTGGGATCCAATCCAGGATCACACATTGCATTTCATGTCTGTCTTATTATTATTTTCTGTCTGTGACAATTCCTTGGTAGTTCCTTGTCTGTCATGACCTTGAGACTTTTTGAGAGTACTTATCAGGTAATTTGTAGAATTAACCTCAATTAATTTTTGTCTGATGTGTTCTTATGATTAGGTGAGCTCATACATGATGCTGAGATGTCTCATTACTGATGATGTTATTCCTAATTACTTGATCATTTCATTCTACCATTATTATTTTTCCCTTAATAATGAGGAAATATCTTCAGGGGGTGGGTACTTTGGGATTGTGCCTATATTCTGTTTCCCAAACCTTTGCCCACTAATTTGTCTTTCATGGTCGATCTTGCTTGCAATGAGTTATGACAATTCTGTCTACCATCTCTTTTTATAGTTGGGTTACATTGGTGGACTAGCCTTCATACCTTGATAATTCAGATCTGAGTACTGAGGCACAATTCTTCTATGCTAGGTAAAGTGAAATATAATGTGATAAATTATGTTCAGACTACGAAAGGTAAAGTAGAATATTAGAAATCACTCAAAACTGAGTATTATATTCCTACCGTAGGCACTGCAAGGACAAAAAGGCTGCAGACTAACAAGTAGTAGCTCATCTAACACATAGGCAATAGATTAAACAGCTGACAAATATCTTCAAATTAGGGCCCTTGGTCCTAAATCTGCATTCTGGAAACTTGGGGGAGCTAGAGGTTTTAACTTTGTGAAATGTGAGCTTTTGATTTTTCTTTTTAGTTCATATTATATCCTGAGCTACCTAGAGTGTAACAATAAATAAAAAAGCAGATCTATTCAGAGCACTGCAGGTAGTACAGAGAAAAAATGAAACCAGGACATCTAATTTACTGAATTGCATGGAGAGATTTGCATTATCCCACACATAGCCACTAGCCATTTACAGGCATTGAAATGTGACTAATCAAATTGAGATACACTGTAAACATGCAATATAAACTAGATTTCAAAACGTTAATATGAAAAAGAAATACAAATGTGGGCTGGGTGCAGTGGCTCATGCCTGTCTACTCCTAGCACTTTGGAAGACCTAGGTGGGTGGATCATGAGGTCAGAAGTTTGAGACCAGCCTGACCAATGTGGTGAAACTCCACTTCTACTAAAAATACAAAAACTAGCCAGTAGTGGTCGTGTGTGCCTGTAGTCCCAGCTACTTGGGAGGCTGAGGCAGGAGAATTGCTTGAAACCTGGAGGTGGAGGTTGCAGGGAGCCAAGATTGCACCACTGCACTCCAGCCTGGTGACAGAGCAAGACTCCATCTCAAAAAAAAAAAAAAAACAAAAAAAAAATGTGTTAGTAATAATTTTATATTGATTACATGCTGAAATAATATTTTGTGTATATTTTATTAAATATAATTCATTATTAAAGTTAGTATTTTTATGGATGTATTTGCTTGAAAACTTGGGATTATGTGCATAGCTCATGTTTTATTTCTATTACACAATGCTTAATCTGAACTTTACAGGACATTGCTAAATGAAAATAATTTTTGAAAACCTAGTACTTCTTCGAAATACTGGGATACAGAGTTCAAAGAACATGGGCACAGTAGCAAGAAGGCTCAAGATCAAAACCAGGCCTTTTGCCCAGTAGCTGTGGGGTCTGTTTCAAATTTTCATTCCTCATCAACAAAATGAGGATAAAAATATGTACCTCATATAAGTTTTGGGAGGATTAAAGAAAGACAATTTATATAGTACAGCATTTGGCACACACTGCATAATCAATAGATAGCTAGAATTATTGCTGCATACTAATTAAAAAATTCTAGGACTCTGAATTGATATCCAAGACATGTATAATGCATATTCTTTGTTTCTTTTTGTTTATTATTTATTTCTTTTTTGAACATTTTATCTTGGTGAAATGTGAGCTTCTGATTTTATTTTTATTAATTTATTAATATGAAGTTACATTAATTTTTTTTTTGACAAGGACTCTCTCTGTCACCCAGGCCAGAGTGTAGTGGCACAATCATAGCTCACTCTACCCTCCAACTCCTGGGCTCAAGTCATCCTTCCATCTCAGCCTCTTGAGTAGCCAAGACTATGGACACACGTCATTATGTCTGGCTGATTTCTAAATTTTTGTAGGGATTGGGTTTTCTGTGTTGCACAGGCTGGGCTTGAGCTCCGAGCCTTAAGGATTCCTCCCACCTAACCCCCATGTAGTCCTGGAATTATAGGCATGAGCCACCATGCCCGGCTATTGTTTATTCCTCTAGAAAAATTGCAGGTAATAGCCCAGAAATAATCTTGTAACATTAATTGATATTAGAAATTAATTGCCCAATTTTAAATATCCCTACCATTCTTTTTCTACCACATTCAGCTTATTTAACAAATATTTTCTTGAGCAATTACTAAATGCCAAGTAGACTGAGGCTCCTAATGATACAAAACTTTAAAATTCCCTGGTTTCTTGGAGCTTATGCTTCAATTAGGAAACATGGCTAATAAATAATGTAATAAATGTCAGGAAATTATATGTATGAGAAAGGACAAGATTATCTACTATCTGTCAATATTTCTATCTATCCATACACTAAATGAAAAACCAAGATGAAATTAAAGAAACTAGTAAAATTTGTTACTTACAGGAACAGGGATCTAGCATGACGGATTCCTGTTATTTCATCCACGGAAGAAATAACAAAGTGAAGTGGTGAGGCAGAAAGCATTTGCTTTGAATGAGGAATACCAAGGTGGCTGGCCAATGTTCCTGGAACAGAAATGCTAAGAGTGACAAACAACAGAGATGAGGTTGGATAGGCAACCACAGACCATATGAAAGGATGCATAAAACATGATAAAATCTTGTCTATTTATAATGTGCTTGATCACTCATCCAGCGCTTAGTGCTAGTAGAATTCAGAGGGTTGTAGAGCCATGATTCTGGTCCATTTAGACATGATTTCATAGTGACTTGAAGAAGAGTGAACCCCGGAGAACCCTCCAGTGTTTAGAGACGTGAAGAAAATTAGCATTGGAAAATGAGAAGGAGTGGTCATGGGGTTAGGAAGAAAACCAGGAGAAACATGGTGACTATAGTTAAGAATACTGTATTGTAAACTGAAAATTAGCTAAGAGAGTCTATCTTAAATGTTCTTACTACAGAGCAAAAAAATTATAACGAAGTGAAGTGATGAATGTGTTAACCACCTTGATTGTGGTAATAATTTCACAATATATAAATATATCCTATCATCATATTGTACACCTTACCTTAAATTTACAAAATTTTATTCATCAGTTAAACCTCAATAAAGCTGGGGAGGAGAAGAAAACCAGAAGGGTGTGGTGTTCTGATAGTTTTGAAGAAAGAATCAAATGAAGACCTGGGGTAATTCTATTGGGAATTCAAGTAATTTGAGACTGAAATTGATCATTGGATTTAGCAACATCTATCTGGCTTGTTGAGTGACTTTGACAAATGAAATTTCAGCGGTGAGAGGGAATCTGTGATATTTCTGATACTGTGCTAGATTTGTAGCAGATGTCCTTGGAGAGATGACAATGTATAGGAGAAGATGGAATCTGGCATAATGAAGGATATGGCATCATATAAAACCACATGTAAGTAGTGAAACGGCCTGATATTAGCAATAAAAAATTAGCAATCTAAATTTGGATTAGAGTCTTTGAAGAGGATTTTGAGAGTATAAAATATATCTATAGTTAATGTTATTTCATTAATATTCTTTTATTAAAATTAAAATCTAAACATGTGTTTTCCTTAATCCTTCAATTTACAAATATGTTTTTTGTTTTTGAGACGAAGTTTCACTCTTGTTACCCAGGCTGGAGTGCAATGGTGCTATCTCGGCTCACTGCAACTTCTGCCTCCTGGGTTCAGGCAATTCTCCTGCCTCAGCCTCCTGAGTAGCTGGGATTACAGGCACACGCCACAATGCCCGGCTAATTTTTTGTATTTTTAGTAGAGACGGGGTTTCACCATGTTGACCAGGATGGTCTCGATCTCTTGACCTCGTGATCCACCTGCCTTGGCCTCCCAAAGTGTTGGGATTACAGGCGAGAGCCACCACGCCCGGCCCCAAATATGTTTTATTCATAAGAAATCAATAACTCTCACTAGTTTAATGAATTAATAAGTTTATCCTATTAAACATCCTGCAAACACTTAGTAATACTGACTTAAATAAGATTTCTTTGAGCATTTCATACCTTAGTCACAAATATAATATATCTGATTTTCTCAAATATTAAAATTACCTACTAAGTCAACCTTAAAATCAAAGAAGGAAAAATCTATCTAAGCATTTAAGTGAGTCTTGTACATATATTTAATCTAATTTGGAAATGTAATTGATAAGATCTTCACCTGCTTTTTAAACCTCTTAAACAAAACATATATAAAGTAACACAATAGTACAAACTCTATTAAATTTTTATAAAGAAAGGTTATACTAATGCATAAATACCATGCTACGTATAGCTGGGTTGTATCGATACAGAATATCTGATAATATCGTTGTAAACTTTTATATCTTTTTTTTTTTTTTAGCATACCTGATATCTTTTTCTTTCGAGTATTATTATGAACCTGTGACTTTTCACAAAATGTGATTTTCTTTCAAAATCATAAATGTCCACAACTTGGCTGAGAGAACTCTTTTTTTAGCTAGCTCCTTTGTTCTTTTAGACTTCTATGACAATATTTTTGCACTGTGACAACAAATTGTTCCTGCTTATCTTGCTTTCCTCTGTTCTACTGCATTTAATCAACCATTCTTCTTAGAAGTTAATTGAATTGGAGACCAAAATCTGAGTGGTAGGAATACGTGTCACATTGTTTTCTATGAGTGTTGGTTTGTGGGAGACAAGGATTATACATCATTTTTGTAAAGATGCCAGAACAATAAGTCTGTTATAAAGGACATTTGTTTACTTTGATGTTCCCAACTGAACTCCATGTTTATAAAGTACAATACTGAATTAATGTACAATGCAGTAATGAATATACAAAGTACAGTATAGTAATAAATGTGTACAATGTTAACTATATTTATGAAATACATAGTAAATGTGGAATTACGTTGTACACTCTCATCAAGTATTGATATATTTTCAGTCTGCTTTCTGTTTTTTATTTGATTTCTCTTTTCTTTGTCATATATGGCATTTGTATATATTCTTAATAGGCTATGTTACGTAAGACCAAACTGCATTATGGGAATAAATTATAAGTGTGTAGCTTTTCTGTAACTTAACTCCCCACAAGTAGTCTTTACTTTTGTCTTCTTCCTTTTTAATCACTTACTATCATTAAATATCTTGTTGAAACTCTTTTCTGTAATCACTTACCAACATCAGCTTCAAGAGTTGAAGAACAATGGGACTACTTATCTTTAAAGAGCTTTAAGCTTTTGTTCTGCTAAAAAAAAAAAAAAATCAAAAACATGAAAACACTATGCAGCCTCAAATAGGCATATCTTTCCCTTTTACTTTATCTATTAGGACAACAAGCAATATGTGTGTAAAATGTTAAAGTAATAGAAACAGCGAAGAATTTCTTTAGAAGATGTTTGAAACAATGTTTCAATTTATTAAAACAATTCATACATTGTTAAAAATGACCCATCAGTTTATATCACCTCAAAAATGAGCTAAAAGGAAACAAATAAAAGTTACTTTGTATTAGTATAGGACCGCAGGAAAGTGGTTCATAGCTCATGCAAAGCCCATCATTTCTGTACCTTTCTGTAATTTTGACTACACAAAATATATGAATATTGATCCAGTTTGTGGGTGCTCAGTGATTTTGACTCAGTAAGTGGGACTATTGCATTGACCTATACAGCTTGGGGAATAGGCAGCACAAGGACAGGTTTCGAGAAGGTCAAGACCAATAGCATCTTTGGAAAAATATATTTTAAAAAATCACTCACAACTGGTATAATTAAGAACCCCAAAATTTCAATAAAATAATGCAAGCCCAAATTATACATTAACCATATTACCTGTTGATAATTTGAGTGAACCTGATAAACTCTCTATCTGGATTTTTTAATGAATAATTAATTGTGTGGTAAGTGGAATAGTAAGTCTGAGTTTATTTATTGTAGTTGACTGCTAACAACTTTAAGCCTCACCCTTCTCTTTCACCCTTCTGCCCCACATCTGAGCAAGCTCAAAAAGTCCAAATACTCCCTCTTTTGTTGCCCTCAGAAGATTCAAGCCACACAAGGCCCTGCCTGCTTGTGGAAACCTTGTCTCGACTCCATTCCCTAACCACCATAAAAACTCCACGTGTGTCTTCTCTTGGTTTTTTTAAGCTATTTTTGGACCTACTTGGGAAGCCAACCCTGCAACCATCATAGAGCCTCATAAGTATGTAATAAACATTTTCTTTTCCTCTTGATATATGTTTGTGGTGTCATTAATCCTGGTTTGGTTCAGATTTGGCAAGGGTCTATTCTATTTTTGTAGGCACACTTGTTATACAGATTTTTATTTCTGTAGAAGTTAGGCTGTGACAAAATAAAATAATTGTAAACTACACAAGAAAATTTCTCTGTGAAAACCATAGTATATGTTGAGAACCTGCACTAAGCATACATAACCCATTTATTCAAATAGGTTAATAATTTTGGGTAGATAAAAAAGATCTTTGGCCAACTTGAAGATAATTATTTACTTCAAAATTACTTATACATCGTTAACATTGTGTATTTACTTACAGCATTATTTGTTCTATGAAAATTGCAAGCTACATCACAAGGTATATATTTATGTATCTGACAATTATGAAACACTTGCATCTGATTTGGCCTTTCCTATAAGGCACCTTGCTGAAAAATCTTGAGTGAAGGTGCTTGGGAGACTCACATCTGCTGCAAAGCATTAATGCATTAATCTTTATCCAGGTCTTGTGTTTATACCTGGAATACAGTTCTCTCCTTGATTCAACCATTGTCTAGTGTTCCATCAAATTATATGAAAATACCAGGTCTAAATGAATAACAGATTGTTAGATGTAGAAGTCTAATGTCTTCTTTTTTAGCGATGAAGACAGTGAAGTCCAAATAGACTATGTTACCCGTCCCATTACACATAGTTGATTAGTGATACAGCTAACTCTGGACGGGTTGTCTCCTTTACCACCACCATTCTGCTTCTTCATTTCCAACATATTAGACACTAACTCTTCATGCCACCAAGTCAGTGGGTGAGAAGAGACGAGCTAGCTCATGTTGTTCTCACATATCTCAACACAATATTCACAGACACTGAAATCTCAGGAAGTACATCTTTTAAGAGCTGAGATTATGTCAACTTTTTTGACTGAAAATGTAAGAAGTCATTTTACATGTGTATATCTGTGGTTATAAAAGTTGACTGTGACCATAAAACAGAATAAAAGCTAAAAAAGTAAAAAGCTAACTTTCCATCTAGGATTAAGTCAAGTTCAGTTGAATCTTTCTTTTCATCAGATCATTTAAATCTGAGCTAAGAGATGGCCACTTGTGCAAAACTCCATCGAAGTCTTCTATATACTATTTTTTGATCTGTTACTTTCATTTTGATGGTAGCATGTTATTCATGCTTTTTTCTCTTAAAAATCAAAATATCCACATCTACACTGAAAAATTAAAGTGTTTTTAATTAATTACCACTGATGTTAATTTCTGTAAACAGCTAATCTTGTTTACTCAGGCAAATAAACCGTGACACTAGGTAAGAATAATAGAAATAATAGTTAACATAAAGTGCTTGCATGTTGCTAAACAGTTCTCATCTATTATTACATTTATTCCTCCTAATAATTCTACTCTATATAATGAAGAACCCATTTTTTCCTAATTTTATGATGAAATAACTTAGTCTCTGAGAAATTACACACTGCTTATTATAGAGTCTGGATGCAGAACTAGGGATACTGACTCTAGACATCAGGTTCTAATAAGTATAGGTTCTTTCTCCCCTGGATTAAGACCCTATCGGTCTTGTTTTAACTCCAGGATCTTGCATAGCACCTAGCATATAGCAGAGGCTTAGTAAATTATCTGTTACTTGAAAGATAAATGGGTAGTCATGGTTAGTTTCCTTCCTGAACTAAACAAATGAATGAAAAACATCTCACTTTGTAGGCAGATGTAACTCAGGTGAGTGCAAGAACACTGTTGTCATCCATGTGCCTGAGAAAGCCAACCCAAGTGTTTTTGATATAGGCGTTTCTACAACTCTCCATTGTAATCTATTTCACCTTGAAACTGGTAAGTTCTAAGCAAGGAAGCATTCTGGGCATAACTTGGCTGTAAAGAAGCTCGTATAGCTCCAAGGCACCGCATTATAAACAACCTCCATTTGATTGCTTTGCTAAGAATTCCCTCAGTTTAACTACCTCCTGCCACATCTACACCACAGGATATTAAAAAGGCACTATCCGTGGTTGTGCCCCACTATTGATGCTGTTTAAATATGAGAAGGCAATTAACTTATTGTGCTCCTGTGAAAGGATCAGGCTTCTGGGAGTTTAAACAAATTAATAAATTTGTTGAATAGGAAAAAGAATTCACAGGCTTCCTCTGTATATTTTCATTCAGCACAATACACACACATAGAGCTGTGCTGTTATTTGTGTCTAGCGGCTCACGAGAAGAAGGATGGTTGGCAGCTGTTCTGTATCACCCATGGGGACAAGAGGGACTATGCTTTTGCTGTAGCATGAGGTAATCAGGTTCATTACAGTGAAAATTTACTTTTCAATGAGACTTTTTAGATTTTGGAATGGATTGGTGAAGGACATGGTAGATATTGCCAGGTAAGGAAAATGCCGTTCTTCTTACTGAAATATCAGGCAAAAAGAGGTATCCCTTTTCCAGTGTAATAAACTTCGGCCTTTTTCACTCTATACATCAGTAATTCTCAAGTGATGCATAAAGACAAAATGGAATTCTATAGGGAATTTTTAAAAATCCCAGGGCTTTGACCACATCAAAACCAATTACAGCAGAAATTCTAGGGATGGGACCCGGTCACCAGTGTTTTTTAAAGCTCTCCTGATGGTTCTAAACTAAACTGTAAACTGAGAGAAACTGCTTATGGGAAAGTTACTCCAGACCAACTTTGGTGACTGAAGGCAGTAATAAAGGAGTTTTCCACGGAGCCTGAGTCTTAGTTTAGGAGCTCTGCTCCTGCCTGACTTAGTGGATGCATGAGCTTCCAAGCTTGCAGAAGAAAATAAAAGTAACCACTTCTTTAAAAAGAGCTGATCAGCTGGGTGTGGTGGCTCATGCCTGTAATCCCAGCACTTTGGGAGGCTGAGGCAGGAGGATCATGAGGTCAGGAGTTCAAGATCAGTCTGGCCAACATAGTAAAATCCCATCTCTACTAAAAATACAAAAAATTGGCCACTTGTGGTGGTGTGTGCCTGTAATCCCAGCTGCTTGGGAGGCTGAGGCAGGAGAATTACATGAACCCATGAGGCAAAGGTTGCAGTGAGCCAAGACTGTGCCATTGCACTCCAGCTCAGGCAACAGTGCAAGACTCCATCTCAAAAAAAAAAAAAAAAAAAAAAAGAAAAGAAAAAAAAAAAGCTGATCATGATCGGCATAAAAATATACCTATGGAAAACTATTTGTGGTCTGTGATCCTAGTAGGTAATCTGGGCTCAGACTAATGGATTTATTGGGTCAACACTGTCCCTAAAACACAATAACTTGGGGATCAGAAGTCACAATGTAGAGCTCCACCACACCAGCCAATCTTGAACTGACAAGTCAAACATTAAACAACTAATCCTTTTCTGTGAAACCTTATTTTTTCTCAATTCCACATTTGCCTTGGGCCTAGAAGTTGGTGTCCACAGATGCTCTTATTCCTCTTATAAAACTATACATGAATAAAATTTCAATGCTTTAGACTAATGGTCTCTGGGTTATTTTTTAATGTTCTCATCCTGCCCCTACCTTTTTAAATATTTTATTTTGAGATAATCGTAGCTTTCCATTGTGGCAAATACCCATAACATGAAATTTACCATTTTAACCATTTTAAGTGTACAATTCAGTGCCATAAGTACATTTACATAGTTACACAACCATCATTGCTCTTCATTGCTAGGATTTTTTACAATTGCAAACTAAAACTCTATATCCCTTATGTAATAACTGTCTATTACTTCTTTTTCCCAGTCCCTGGTAACCTCTCTTATATTTTTCATTTCTATTAATTTGGCTATTTTATGTACTAAATATAAGGAGAATCAAATGATATTTGTATCTTTGTGTGTCTGGCTTATTTTACATAGCTGTTTTCAAGGTTCATCTTGTTGCAAGTATCAGAATTTCACTCCATTTTAAGGCTGAATAATACTCCATCATATACGTGTGTGTGTATGTGTGCATGCGTGTGTGTCTGTATGTAACTGTAGATTTAAATGCAGTTTTAAGAAGTAATACAGGGAGATCTTGCATAATATTCACCTAATTTCCTCCAAAGACAACATCTTACATTACTCTGGCATAATATTACAAGCAGACATATTATTGACACAACCTATTGACTTTAGATTTTACCAGTTTAGATGGACTCATTTATGTGTGTGTATATGTGTGTGTGCACACACGTATGTATATGTATTTTGGTGCAACTTTGTCATGAGTAAATCGGTGTACCCACACCATAGTTCCAACATAAGGATTCCTCATCCTGCAATTTTATAGACTCAGCCACTTTCCTACCTTTCCTTCTCAATAACACCAACAACCATTCACATGTTCTCTATCTCTATAATTTTGTTATTTCAAGATTGTTCTATCAGTGGAAACACAATATGTAAAAATTTGAAATTAGCTTTTTTCATTCAACCTAGTTCACTAATGATCCATCCAAATTGTTGCATGTACTATTGGTTCCTTTGTTATTTTCAGGTAGTAATCCATGGCATGAATATATCACAATTGATTTAAACATTCATCTGTTCAAGGGCATCTGGATTGTATTCAGTTTGGGCTATTGAGGATAAAGATATTACCAACATTTGTGCATAGGTATTTGTATAAATGAAAGTTTACATTTATCTAGGATAAAAAGCCTAAGAGTACAGTTGCTGGGTTTTAGAGTAAATGCATGTTTAGTTTTGCTAGAATATGCCATACTCTTTTCAAGACTAGCTGTCTCATTTTGCATTTCTACCAGAAATATATAAGTGATCCTGTTTCTCAGCATCCTTGCCAACATTTAGTTCTATTGTTGTTTTTTAAATTTTATTTATTATAATAGGTGTACAGTGATATTGCATTGTGGTATTAATTTTCATTTCCCTAATGACTAATGTACCTCATGATGTACATTTTTGTGCACTCATTTGCCATTCATGTATTCTCTTTGATGAAATGTCTGTTTTTGATGTCATTTGCCCATTTGCTTATTAGATTTTTTGTTTCTGTTTTTATTCTTATCTTTGACTATTGAGTTCTATTTCTTTTCTAGATACAAATTGTTTATATGTGGTTTGCAAACATTTTCTCTCTGTGTGTAGTCTTTCTATTGTCTTGATAGAGATTTTTATAAAAGGAAGTTTTAAATTTGATGAAGCTCAGAGTTTCTTTTTATGGGTTATATTTTTGTTATAGTCTAAGAACTCTTTGTCCAGTCTTAGGTCTTAAAAATGTTCTGGTTTTTTTCCTCATAATTTCACACATTGCAATTATGTCTGTGGTCCATTTTGAGTTAATATGTGTATAATTTAGGAGATTTAGGTTGAGCCACCGCCACCGCCTTCTTCTTATTCTTTCTTCTTCTCTTCTTTTTCCTTCTCCTCCTCCTCCTTCCTCCTTCCTCCTTCCTCCTTCCTCCTTCCTCCTTCCTTCTTTTCTTCTTCTTCTTTCTTCTTTCTTCTTCTTTTTCCCCTGGCCTGTGATTTCCAATTCTTCCAGCATCGTTTATTGAAGATCTATCCTTAGGTTTTCTGGTTTCTTCTTTGACCTGTAAAGGGGTTGGAAGTTGTTCCTCTATGCTCACAACAAGGAAAAAGCACTGAACAAATGAAAAGACAACCACTTTTCTAGGTCTATCGGAAGATAGCTGTAAAACCTGGAGAGAGAGGTGGCTACAGAGAACCACCACTTACTGGAAACAGAATTTCAAGAGCAGAAACATGCTGCTGGAGCTAATGCCAACAGGAACACTTAAACTTTAAGGGCCAAATTACTAGAGGCTCAGTGTGATCTAAGTTGAGAGTTCACAACTCTTGGGGAATGCCTCGTCTAAAGGGGTCTTCCCCTTTAGAGTTTTACCTCAGAGAGACCGAGCAAGTCCTTACCAAGAGGATCAGAGAAAATTGCTTCTTAATTCCATCAGGGGAAGAAGAAAAGTAATCATTTGAAATATGCTCAGGGGAAAGTAACAATTTCAAAATATAGCCACAGCTTTCCATCCTTTCTTCTTTCTCTGTAATGAAGACCAATCCTCGGGGGAACTACTTTGCTAGTCTTATGTCATCTGAGGAAGGGCAATTTCCTCTAGCATGCCTGTCTCACATAAGGGGTTAAAAAGGCTAAGATAAAAGTCGCAGCCCCATCCATGGCAAAAATTAGAGGTTTAATCATAAGATTATAGACTCCAGGCTCTTCCAGTATCTTACCAACAAATCAGGTCCCCAGGATAACAGGACTGGACTGAAATTGCAAGGGTTGCAAGACACAGACTCTATTTAAGAGATAGTTTCTAGGAAAACCTAAAGACAGCAGGGGAGATAAAAACAAGGACTCCAGAAGAAATGTAAGTTTCTTAATCTTGAGCTATAGCAAATATTAAACACAGTTTAACTCCTAGCCAATAAAACATTAAAACCACACCAAAATCCTGTTTACCTCGGATAGTTTTACCCAAAGTATTATGTCTGAATTTCAATGAGAAAATCACAAGTCCATGCTAAATAGCAAGAAAGATACCACAACCTTCTGAGACAAAGCAAGCATCAAAACCACACTCAGATATGGCAGAAATTAAGGAATTATCAGACAGGATCTAAAAATAACTGAGGGATATGCTGAGAGATATGAAGGAAAAAGTGGAGAACATGCAATAAAAACTAGGTAATGGCAGCATGTAGGTTGAAACTCTGAGGAAGAATCAAAAGTCAGTGCTACAAATTAAAACATGTTAACAGAAACAAAGAATGTTTTTGATGGGCTCACTGGTAGATGAGACACAGCCAAGAAAAGAACCAGTGAGCTTGAAGATATGTGAATGGAAGCCACACAAACTAAAATACAAAAGAAAAAGAATAAACAGAAGCAGAACAGGCTATCAAATAATCATGGACAATCAAATAATTATGATATATAAGGGAATATCAAAGGGAGAAAAAAACATTTAAAGTAATATTGGATAAGAATTTTAAAAAATTATATACCACCAATTTTCCAAAATTAATTATAAGCCAGGAAGTACAGAGAAAATCAAATATGGTAAACACGAAAACATCTACACCAGGACATATCATATTTAATCTGCAGAAAACCACAGACTAGTAGAAAATATTCAAAGAATCTACCAAGGGGGAAAAAATCTTACCTATATAGAAGAAATAGTAAGAAGTACATTGGACTTATCTTCACAATCAGTGCAAAGAAGAGAGTGGAATAAAATGCATTGAAAGAAAAAAGTGAAATAAAAGTTTTGAATGAAAAAAAAGAAAAACCACCAATCTAGAATTCAGTCCTCAGAGAAATCATTTTTAAGAAGTTAAGGTGAAATAAAATCTTTCTCAAACAAAAAAGAATTGTGGGAATTCATTGCCAATCAACCTGCCTTGCAAGAAGTGTTAAGAATATTCACTGAAAAAAAGAGAAATCATAAGAGTCAATTCAGATACCCATAAAGAAAACTATTAGAGAAGAAAAAATTAAAGGTGAAATCTTTAGTTTTTTATTCTTAATTTAATAGATAACTTTGTTAAGTATATTAATAGCAACAAAAGAAAAATCATAAGAGTCAACTCAGATACCCATAAAGAAAACTATTAGAGAAGAAAAAATTGAAGGTAAAATCTTTAGTTTTTTATCCTTAATAGATAACTTTGTTAAGCCTATTAATAGCAACAATGTATTTGACAATTTGTGGCAGAAATGCTATAAAAATACTGGGAGTAACTGAGAATTCTTTGTTATTAGATGCCTGCATTACACATGAAGTGGTGTTGAAAGATAAAATGAGGCACAATAAAAATGTTAAAACGGTTATTTAAGCAAATAGTAATTCATGAATTAGCCAGCACAAGCCAAAAGTGGTTTGGGGCTGTATCAAAGTAGCATGAGGGAAGGCTTTTATAGAGTGAACATGAAAGCAAAACAAATAATATTTTTGGTTAGGTAGAGTTATGCAGGTGCCTTATCTGTTTGATTCCATTGAAAAGTCTCCAGTTACATAAGTATAAGTTGGCTGGCATCTTCCAATTGGTTAAACTTACATTTTGATGAAATGATGTGATGTGATGTGATAATGATCTTGAGACAGAGATTCGCTCTGTTGCTCAGGCCACAGTGCAGTAGCAACCATCATGGCTGTCTGCAGCTTTGTCCTCCCAGGGCTCAGGTGATCCTAGCTCCTCAGCCTCCCCAGTATCTGGAACTAAAGGGATATGTCACCACTCCTGGCTAATTTTTTGCCATGCAGCCCAGAAAGGATTTTGACTTGTAGCCCAGGCTGGTCTTGAACTTCTGGACTTCAGTTATCTGCTCACCATGGCCTACCAGAGTGCTGTGATTACAGGTGTGAGCCACTGGACCCGGCCAATTTTATTTTAAGAGTGATATTGTGCTATTTGCAAATAGACTTATATAATTTTAAATGTATGTTGATAACTCTAGAATAACCATTATTTTTTTAAAGTATAATTGATTTGCTAAGTGAAGAGAAAGAATGGAATCATAAGTAATCTTCAGTTAAAACCAGAAAAGGCAGGAAAAAAAGGAAAATTTTAAAAATAAATGGCAAGAGCAATGAGGAGAAAAGTTACAAATATGATATTACCAAAACTAGATCATTAATCACTGGAAATAAAAATGGTCTATGTATGTTACATGAAACAAAAGACTGTAATAAGGAATAAAAATATAACTTCAAAATTTTCATTGTTTAAAACATTAAATATAAAGGAATAGATAAGAAGTAAATGAATGAAGAAAGATCAACCATGTTAACACTAATCAAAGGAAAGACAGAATAGCTACATTAATTTCAGACAAAACAGACTTCACAGAAAGAGGAAATTATCCTCAGGGATAATGAGAGGCATTCCATAATAACAAAAGAATCAATTCCCCAACAAAACATAACAATTTTTATTGTGTATGTTTCTAACAGCAGATGCTACTATATGCAAGAAGAAGACAGATAGAAATTCAAGGAGATGTAGACAAATTCACTATGATAGTTGCAGATGTCAACATACCTATTTCTGTGATTCTGCAGGCAGAAATTCAGTAAGCATACAGTTGAAATGAAAAGCAGCAGCAATCAATTCAGTCATTTCCAGAATACTTTATCTAATGAGAGCAGAATACACATTCTTCTTAAGCTCACATGGAACATTTGCCAAAATAGAACTCATTCTGAGCCATAATTGTGTAAACTATAAAAAAACTGTGATTCATATTTTGAATGCCCCTGGCTGGCAATAAAATTAATGTAGAAATTAGGGCCTGAAAAATCACAAAATATTTGGAGATTAAACCACATACTTTTAAATAGCATATGGATCAAAGAACAAGTCTCAAGAGAAATTTTAAAATAACTTGAACTAAATGAAAATGAAATTTACCAAGATGTGTGGGATGCAGCAAAAGCAGTTCTGAGGGAGAAACTTAAAACATAGAATACATACACTAGAAAAAAAACAAGTATTTAAAATCAATCATCTAAACTTTCATTTTCAAAAACTAGAGACAGAGAAGCAATATAAACCTAAAACAAGCAGAAGACAGAAATAATAAAAGGGCAGAAATTAAGGAACTCAAAAAGGAAAGTAATAGAGAAAAAAAAAAACACCCAAAACAATAAATCTATTTTTTAAAAGCATCAATGCAATCGATAAAACTTTAGCCAGCTTAAGCAAGGTAAAAGAGAGAAGACGCAAATTACGAATATCAGAAATAAAAGAAGGTCATCATTACTAACTACATGCATATTAAAAGGATTATAAATGAATATTCTGAAAACTTTATATCCACAAATTTGATAATTTAAATGAATGAATTAATCCCTTGAAAGACATCATCTACCAAAAGTCACACAAGAAAGAAAGAAATACTTGAAGCCCCTATCTACTTAAAACATTGAATCAATAATCAATAACTTTCCAATGAGAAAGTACTGTGCCCAGATTGGTTCACTGGTGAATTCTACCAAACAGTAAAGGAATAAATTATACAAATTCTCTACAATGTCTTCCAAAAACTGTAAGCAGAGGGAATATTTCCTGGCTTACTGTGTGAGACCAGCATTACCTAAATATTGAAACTACAAAAAAACAGTACAAAAAAATAAAGCTACAGACCAATATAACTTATGAACATACATATAAAAACTCTCAACAAAATATTGTCAGAGTAAATTTATCAATGAGAGAAAAGAATTATACACTGTGACCAAGTTGGATTTATCTCTAGTATGCAAGGAAGAACCAACATTAGAAAACCAATGAACATAATCCATCACATCAACAGGCTAAACAAGAAAATTTCAATGGTAACATCAGTAGGTGAAGAAAAAGCATTTGATAAAATCCAACAGCCTTTTATAATAAGTCTCTCAGCAGTAGAGAAGATATGGTAGCTAATTTCATTGTCAACATGGCTGGGCTATGGTACTCAAATATGTGGTTAAACATTATTTTGGATGTTCTATGAGGGTATTTTGGATGAGAGTTACATCTAAATGAGTGGACTTTTAAGTACAGCATATTGCCACCCACAAGGCATTGCATCTCATTCAATATATTAATGTCCCGAAAAGAACAAAAGAATGACCTCTTCTGGGCAAGGAAAAATTATGCAGCAGACAGCCATCAAACTTGAACTGCAACATTTGCTCCTTCCTTGGGCTCTAGCCTTCAGATTTGAACTGCCATACAAACTCTTTCCTGGGTCTTCAACATGATGGTCTTAAGATTTGTCTTAGGACATCGGCTCATCTTTGAGTATGGCCTGTTCATCTGCCCTACAAACTTTAAACTAAACAGCCTCTGTAATCACATGAGCCAATTTTTTAAAACAAATTTTTAACTTTCTGTTTGTCTATCATCTGTCAGTCATCTGTCTTTCTGTCTATCTGTCTATCTATCTGTCTACTGTCTATCTAGTAGAAAGGATTTATTTAAAAATGTCATGCTTTCTTAAAATTTCTTAAAATAAATTCCTTTCTATATATATAATGTGATTTTCATGATTATCATGTGATTATGGAGGCCGAATATATATGCCTATTATTTCTTCTGCTTTACTAGAAAATCTGACTAATGCAGATTTCAGTATTGAGTGGATTTAGAGAAATAGAATTTTAAGGATGAGTTTTCTGGTTTCTGAAATTGGCCTGCTAATTTGATTAGATTTAAAGATGCTAATGACTGTATTTCTAGTAGTAAAGAGAGCAATGTAGTCAATGGCCATGTAGCTATTACTGCGTGCATACTACACATGAACCCACCATTGAATATTCCCAATAAAAGACACATAAAAGGCAAGGATTTTGGTGACATGTGTATGATACCATCAAACACTTTTTTAAAACTAACAAGTATGAGATTGGCAATTGCTCCCAATGTCTCAGCACAAGTGGAAAAAGAAAAAAATTAGCTCACAGATTTGAATTCTCAGCCCAACCACCACGTAAATCACTTAAAACTTCTATGTCTGCCCTTGAAGAAACCCTTATGTACTGTAACTGCAGGATTAAGATTGCTGAAAATAAAACCCTAAATCTCACCCTGCTAGTGGCTGAATTACCATGCAGACTACATTGCCTACTTCTTAGGATGTCCACTGTGCAAGTAAAGGATTGATTGGGACAGAATGGGATCTTAAAGATTGAAATGGGATGTTTAAGAAGACATCAGTGAAGCTGGGGATATTGAGTTCCTAAATTTGACAGATCTTCTTTCCCTCTAGAAACACCCTTTACATTGCCTATATATATATTCTATAGACTAGAATAAGGTCATATATATATATATATATATATATATATATATATATAAAATTTACCTAAGTTATTTAGTAAATGAATGTCTATTTTATTCTATAGGGTAAAATAAAAATATACAGATATATTTTATATATGTATATAAATTATAAATTTATTATATAAATATATGCATGTATATATTTTTATTGTACCTATAGAATAAAATAGGCACTTATTTACTAAATAATTTTTGAATGAATATTCTCCTGTATGTTTAAAAATTCATGGGCTAAATAATGCCCTTTAAGATTTTTAATAAAATGCTCAGATTTGAGGAATTGAGTAGATACAATTTAATAGTGCCTTCTTTAATAAGAATAATTCAGAATTGTCCTTTCTTTTGAAAGTTTGTTGTTTGACATCCAAATGGAGCGTTTCTGACCAAGTAAGTCTCTGGACACTCCTCCCATCTCCAAAGGAGTAAGCTTATACTTTTCCCCCTTCATCAAGGCAAAACTATTTATTTAGCTAAATAGGCACTGGGCAAATAATTTCACACTAAGTAGAGTATTTAGGCATTCAACTCCTGTCTTTTTATATGTCTTTCTTTACCTACCAGCAACTTATATCTAATGATGATAATTTTGCTTCTAAATCCAGGCTAAATATTTTCATAGGAGACTAAAACTTGCTTCTTAGCCTCAGGTAATCTGTGGAAAAAACTAACGTTTGCAATGATAGAGGAGATTAAATCTAAAAAAATAAACTGATCTCCTCTGTGGGATCCAGTTTGAATCTAGAGAATCCTTGTTCCAATTCTCACAGTGAGCGACATATGTATGGAAGCCGAATTGCTTCCCTCATGCTAATTAAATGCTTCTCAGTAATTCATACTGTGTTTGTCTACTAGAATCTTAGAAATTCCAAATAATTCACTGATAATTTTTCCTCTCATTTTTGCCTTCAAAGGGAACTTAAAAGAGGTTACCTCTTAGGAAATATGTTATCACTATTTGAAAATACTTTATATAAAGTACATGGCTAGAATTCATTCAGCAAAAGAGATGAAAAAGCCATTTGGGTGCAATTCTATAAAGATCTTGCAAAATGTCTCCCTGTTTTGAAATTCCCAAAGGGATGATTCTCATCCCTGCCCTTCACCTTTTGGATATAGAACTCATAAAAGAAAAGGAAATGTTTTCATTTTCAAATGAGCACACCAGTGTTCTCCATATTTTTTGTCAAGATTTTGTTTCTGGCAGGAAATTTGAGAAAAACCAAAATTAACCCAGCTGCAGGTGTGCACAGATAATCCCTTCTCTTTTTTGAAGAGGAAGACAAATGTGGTCCCTTTTACTTGGTTTAATGACCAGGCACTGCTTTATCTCTCCTTGAAGGACTTTGGTGGAAGCTCTTCAGTGGCTGTCATGGAAAGGATTTTGGTTTTGCTGATGTCATGTCTGGGAAGCTTATATTAGGAGTAATTGGAAACAATATTTTGTTGTTTTGCCCTTTTATGTGTCTCTGCATTAGTAGTAACATGTAACTAATAAAGTAAATAGGATAGAGCAGAATGAAGATTAGAACAACGCCAAACAAAATTTATAACTAATTCATCCTAATTAAAAGTTGGCTTTTTTTAATTTTTTTTTTTTTATTTTTTCCCAGGCTGAAGTGCAGTGGGGTGATCTTGATTCACTGCAACCTCAACCTCTCAGTTCAAGCGATTCTCCCGTCTCAGTCTCCTGAGTAGCTGAGATTATAGGCACATGCTACCAGGCCAGGCTAATTTTTTGTGTTTTCAGTAGAGACAGGGGTTTCACCATGTTGGCCAGGCTGGTCTCAAACCCCTGACCTCAGGTGATCTGCTCGCCTCAGCCTCTCAAAATGTTGGGAATTACAGGCATGAGCCACTTCGCCTGGCCTAGTTGGCTTCATTTCTATCATATGTTGACAATGAAAACAAATACATATGCTATTTAGATGCTGAGCTGTTGTTTTACGTTAGTTTTCTTTGACCAATTGAACTATAGATTTTTTTTTTTTTCCCTTGAGGCAAGGTCTTTCTCTGTTGTGCAGGATGGAATGCAGTGGTGTGATCTTGGCTCACTACAACCTCTTCCTCCCAGGCTCCAGCAATCTCTGGTCTCAGCCTCTTGAGTAGCTGAAATGACATATGCATGCCACTATGCCCATCTCATTTTTGCATTTATAGTAGAGACGAGGTTTCACCATGTTGGTCAGGCTGGTCTCGAAACTCTGACCTCAGGTGATCAGCCTGCCTTGGCTTCCCAAAGGGCTGGGATTACAGGCGTGAACCACCAGGTACAGCTGAGTTTTGTTGTTTTTCACTTTAAATTTTATTTTATTTTCTTATTTTTCATTTTGATAATTAACAACATAAATTTGAGTTGTCAAGCTGTAACTGTGTGTGGGCTAATAATATACATTGTGGGTTATATAAACTACCAACTTTTTAACTTCTTTCTCTTCTGTTGTTTCTTATTTGTTGTCAATCTGTTAAAAAACACCAAAACGGAAAAAAAAAAAAAAACAAAAAAAAAACAGAGAATGAGGGAATGTAAAAACAAATTAGTCAGGTTTATTATGGTTTTGCCTTGCTGAAAGTTTGTAGAAGATAAATAATGAGAAATTTATGCTTTATTATATTTTTGAATTATTTGTGCTATAATTTACTTTTTGGCTTTCCCTCCTCATTTCTCTATTGTTCTATACCAGGTCATTTCTATATGGATTGTGCATTTTCAGCTAGGAAAAACAGAAAAGGATACCTTCAGTATGGACTCTTTATTTTGTGATTTAAATAGTCATATATATGAATACAATTTTTTTTCTGTTTATAAAAGATCTGTTAAAATGTTATTAGATCCATTTTTAGCAATGTTGTTTTTATTATTAAATGGATTATTAAAAAATCTTACTTAGATATGCCTTTTTTTGTATAAATTTATGGTATACTTGTGCAATTTTGTTACATGCATAGATTGTGTAGTGGTCAAGTCAGGGCTTTTAGGGTATTCAACACTCAAATAATGTACACTGCACCCATTATGTAATTTCTCATAATCCTACCCTTCCTACTGGCTCACTCTTCCAAATTTTCTTCATGGTCCATCATTCCATTCTCTGCATTGGTACACATGGAGTAATTTTTACATTGATGTTTATGTCCTTCTTCTATATGAGGCCACTCAACTCAGATTCCTAGCTCATTCTAATAGTTCTCTCCATTTCCAATTAATTTCCTTGCATTACCTGAGTAGTTAATTAAATCACATAGAAACAATAAAATTGTGTCCCTCTCTTTTCATTCAAAGCGCTACATATTATTTCTTGCTGTATTACATTGGTTGAAACCTCCGGAGAAATTCTATTTCATAGTAGAAAGGGAGGGTGTGTTAGGCTTTGGAATTTCTTATTTAGTACTCAAAACTCATATTTTGAATCGATCAATGATGTGATTTTACAACTAAGGCATTATACTTGGCCTTAGCCAATTTTCAGTTTTCAAATCTAAATATCTGCTAGGATTACCATGTGAGGGTCTTAATATGAAATCCGTAAATGTTTTATAAGTTTTTGATTTTCTGAAATAGAGGGCTGCTGCTGTGTGTGTGCGTGTGTGTGTGTGTGTGTGTGTGTGTGTGTGTGTAAATGAGCAAGAAAGAATATGACCAAAAACAGATAAAATATTACCTATATGGAAGGTCTAATATGTGATAAAAGGAATCTCTGAAAAATAAGATAAAATAAAACATGGAGATTAAACTATCAAGGAAATTATTAAAAATACTAACTTTCTAGAGCTGAATGGCTGAATGACATATGCTTTCAGATTTAAGGTGCCTATAAACTGCTTAACAAAATGTACATTTTTTGAAATACTTTTTACATAACTTGTGAATTTTCAGAATACCAAATACACACAGAAGCTCTTAAAATTTCAGGAAAGTAGTGACCTCTTGCAAAGAAATATAAATTGTTTTCACAAAATGAAACCATACCTCACTGGCAATTCTGGGTCTCAGAAATAATGTTTTCAGTAATGTTTTTACTGATCTTAGCAAAGAAGAAAATATTTTTTTTACCTAACTTCTAAAACCAGCCAAAGTGTCAAGGATAAAATTAAAGTTATTTTCATATGATGAAAACCTCAGAGTTACTTTCCATGCATGCTTTATTAGACCGTGCATGTACTCAACAGCAAGAGAAATAGAGAGATAAGAGAAATATAAATTAAATATAAGTGATAAAAAGTACCCTGAAATACATTACTTTTTCTTGCTGCCTAACTCTGAGCTAACCTGATACTTTTAGATTTATTTAAAAAAATACCCCACATATTTTCCATGTGAATTCATGAATGTGGGTTGTTTTATTTATTTGGCATGATAATTAATTCATAACATTTAGGAAAGAAAGTTACTTTATAAAGGAAATCTTGGTTTAAACAAGATTTGGTGGAGAGGGCAGAGAATAAATGTCTAACTTATTATAATAAACTGCTGTTCTCAAGCACTTTTAAAACCACATCAGCAGTAGCATCAGTAATCAACACAATAGGAAGTAAGCATGTTCTGTTCATCATAAGAGTCTCAGCAGGACCCTTGCTTAGGTACACTGTTGTTGAAAGTGGATCCTCATTACTGCCCTCAGTTGAAAGTGAACATATGGTGCCTCTTTTAATGTTTGCTTTGTTTCCAGATTCAGGCCAACCCTCCTTGCAATTATTTCGAATTGGTGGAATTGTGGTCCATTTGTTTCTTGAGCATTTTATTAATTTTTTTTCATTATGGAAAAGAATGTGACTGCACATATTCTAAGAGTAAAAAATACAAGGAAATAATCTCATCTAAGTTATTTCTGATGTCAAATCACACAATCCAGAAGTCAGGCTACAGTAAACCATAAAAAGAATAAGCTTTATTAAAAGCCACTCTTAAGTTACAGGAAATTGCAATTAGGCGGGTGTATTACTAGACATTTCATAAGACATTTCCATGAGATGTAAAGGCAGATTTCCGGTCTTTTTATGACCCAAGTACACTCTGAATACACTATATCTTATTTAATAGATTTAAAGTTACAATATGTTAATAACAAATGTTATTAAAGTGTGTCCAGCCTGTTTTCACAAAAAATGATGAAACAAAGCAGAGAGGAACAATATCCTGGGTCTGTCTTGGCCAAGGATTAGAGAAAAAAGTGTAGTGCTACCTAAGAAAATGTAAAGAAAAATCTGTCAATAAAGTCTGTTAAAAGAGTCAAGGGTAAGTCAAAAATCATTTCCCTAAATGAATGTATTTTATGAAAATTTAAAGTAATTTACAGTGAGAAGAGACAGCATGGACACAATTCATTGTACATATAGTATGAATATGAGTGTTACATATACACAGAGATAAAGAAATCGAGTGTATGCATATCCATATGTGCACACATATATTGCATCCTGTCTGTAACTAAGCTGCACATAGAGAAAATACAAATACATGCTTCCCTATAGAGATTGTGTAGCTCTTATCCAGAAAGAATTTAAGACAACTAAAGGTTTTTCATAGTTTTCAAAATAGCTTATTTGTATGCTTTCATCACCCTGCCAATAAACATACAAATGCAATGACCAATTTTGTCAACACTCTATACCTGCTATCCAAACTTAAATGATGCTGCCGTTTGAGTATATTTGTTTTCATATCCTCTTCTTGTTTTAAATAAATACAATGTGACTGATGTAGTTGGTGCCACCCTTTCTCTCAATTTCTTTTCAGAAGCTACTTCTAAACTGAAATTGGTAAATTATTTCCATCCAAGGTTCTATGCTTTTGCTACCTACGTGTGTGTAAACAATCATATTTTCTATGTGTTTTTTTATTTGACTATGGTAGCATCTTTATTTTACTGTATAACTCATTTTATTCACTCGATGGATGATTACCGTATGATATTTCATTATATAAACAGACTACAATTTATTCCTCCACTGACTTACTGGTGGCATGGAGATTGTTAGCAATTTGTGGAATTTTAAAATTATGTAATTCATACCTTTAAACATGCCTTAGTGAGCACACGTACAAAAACTTTTCTACAACCCAGAACTCAAAGTGAAATTGATGCATTGTCTACTATAAATATCTATTTATTAGAAATTGCCATATTGCTTTCCAAATGATTATTAGTATTTACATTCCCATAAGAATAAAATATGGAAGATTTTATTGTTCCATGCCTCACCAACACGTGATATTAGTTTTCCCAGCATATATAACTAAAATATGGAAAGAATGTTATTTCTCTCTCTCTCTCTCTTTCTCTCTCTCTCTCTGTGTGTGTGTGTGTGTGTGTGTGTGTGAATGTGTGTATGTATATACATATAGATACAAACATGAGTTTAAGGTTTTCTAGTTGAATAGGTATAATATAAAATGTTTTAACAAGATAAATGTACAGAATTTAATAACTATCAAATATGAGTTAATGTCTTCTCACTTTGTAAAATTGTATTTTCCATCTTTATTTTGAAATAGTTTGATTGCACCAATTTATTGGTAAATAAATAAAATTTTAAGAAAACTGAGGTGCCCAAAGCTACACAGCTTTTGTGAGCATATTTGGATCAGAGTATTTGTTTTCAGAGCCTGTTTGTTTTCCTTTCAGTTTATGTGTCTCACATTTTGTGAAATACAGTTCACCCTTGAATAACAGGTGTTTGAACTGAAAGAGTCCACTTACATGAGGATTTTCTTCCACCTCTGTCACCCCTGAGGCAGCAAGACTGACCCCTACTCTCTTCTGTCATCTCCTGGGTCTATTCAAAAGAAAGATAATGAGGATGAATACCTTTTTGATGATCCACTTTCACTTAATGAATTGTAAATACATTTTCTCCTCCTGAGAATTTTCTTAACAACATTTTATTTTCTCTAGCCTACTTCACTGTAAGGGTATAGTATGTAATACATATAAAATACAAAATATGTGTTAATTGATTTTATGTTACTAGTAAGGCTTATTAAGGTCAACAGTAAGCTATTAGTACTTAAGTTTTTGGGGAGTCAAAAGTTATACACAAATTTTCTACAGCAGGAAGTCAGCACTTCTAACTCCTGCATTGTTCAAGGGTCAATTGTACTTTCATATATTGTATTTACCTTGGAGGGAAGATGTTCTATTTAGACTTAAAACATGTTTCTAATGTAAGGCTTACAATATTATATTTTAATCAAATTTTATAAAATCCTGAATATCTTAACTATTCTTTTTAAAAAATCAGACAACAGAACTCAGATATGAATCACTGACTTAGGAAAACATAAGTGATAGATGTAAGATTTGAACACAGTTCTACTTCTGAGTATATCTGGGATTTTATTTATTGCTTTCATATTGTTTCAACTGAGAAAACTAAGAGAGTCATCTGCAAGGACTTTGTCACAGGGAGCATTGCTTAAAGATGAGTTTAATTTTAAAAAGAAAGTGTATACGAAATTATGGGCTTTCTAAGTCAACGGACTAGAAAACTTAGGTCAGAGCTTCAGAATGACCAAAGACCTTGTAAGATAACCCATATGTTTGTAGGGTTTGAGGATGTAAACATACCTCAAATATATTAAAATCATGTTAAAAGAGAAAGCATTTGCTTAGATCCAGACATGATATCAAGAATTGACCCATATAAAATGAAAACCACAAAGCACTGTTTTTTGCCTCATGAAAATTATTAGAAAACCATCTCAGTCACCAGATATTTTGGTAAATCTCCATGTGGCAATTTGCAATTTATCCTTAACTCTCAGTTACTAGAATTTGTCCCATATGTAATTTGCCTTTTTGCTTTATATTTGGCTACTAAATGCAGAAATCTCCAAGAGCCTTTGTGTTTCTTCTCATTTTTCAACACATGAGAGAACATGTGGTCTTCACTTCTTGGGTAAATTATTATAAATACACTTGAGCAGCAGTATGGCAGAGTTTTTATAAATGCTGGTTCTGTAATCCCAGTGCTGAATGTGATCATGACTCCAACACTTACAAGCCTGCAGAACCCTGGATACTTATGCAAACTCTTCCAACTTTGGTCTTTTCTTTTTTAAAATGAAGGTTTTGGTGGTTTATATTTCATGAGGGTTAAACAAAATTAAGCATATACAATAATTAGAAAAGTGCCAAGTACCTAATAAGTGTCTGTGTTAAACGTTATTGTCATCATTTAGATCTGCATGTATACATTGCATAGTTTTAAATAATAACCTAATACACAAACACACACACACAAATAGCCACTAGAATGCATAAAATTACTAAAGAGAGTTGAGCATGCAGAGCTGTAAACAACACCTTGGTGAAGTTCATATAGCAGGTTCTTAGAAAAAGAAGATAGTGTGTGTGTCAAAAGCTTTCAATTTCTAAAGAATTAAAGTTTCCAGTTAATGAGTTGTATCTCTTTACTCATTTCACACTGTTGAAGTGACAGAAAAAAATGTAAAAGGGAAATTAATAGGCATAGCAAAAAAAGGGGGCATATTTATCAGGCTAGAAACTTTTGAGAAATTTTCAGTAGATAAAGGATGGCATGAAAATAAGGAAACAAGGAAAATAAAACCCAAAACATAGGAAGGAGAAGTTTCTAGAGGTGGTGAGAAGAGCATTTGCTAACTAAGCCTTAGAAGAATCTCCCCAGATTCAACAGCATCCAGAGTGGCTTATGGGTGATCATTAGGAGAGTTCATTCAAGGCTGAGTTTGAAAGAAATGTTCCTTATCTATTTAAGCCCAGTGACTTTAAAGGCAGAACTGTTTTGCTTTGGCACAGTTATTGCTAAACAAGGATGAGAATCAGCCTAAGGTGGTCTTTGTCATGAGTTTGGGGACTGAAAAGTTAAGCAGAACCTGAATCAACTACAGAACCTGAATCAACTGCATTCTTCCTTCAGAGTAGAGCTCTTACTACCAGCCTAATTGCATTGACTTCACCTAGAAGACCTTAAAAGTGAGTGTTTGACTAGAGAATGGTTAATGTATAGCCATAGAGTGGAAGGGAGGAATCAAGAGTGCCCACACCTGGAAACAGTTTTCTGTCATCCATGTTCTGCTGAAGGTCCTGCCTATCCCCAAAAAGCCATACTAAAATAAGAAACTGAATCCATCAGTGCACAAATAGGAGTATTCATTGGGTTAAGAAAGAACCAACCAGCTAACTGATTTTAACCTGAAACAGATCAATTATATGTATACGATCACAGACATCATTACATATCCCCAAATCACTAAACATTAAAATGAAACAATTACTATCAAAGAAAGCCATCATCTGCAAATAAATTCTCTACAAATTACTTTCACAGTTTTTTTTAAAACTATTACATCCATTAAGAACAGATGAATTATGACAAAGAAACTCTTAGCATTCTTATATATATATATGTGTGTGTATATACATGCCTATTATATATATGTAGGTATATACAAAATTACAGAATAATACAGACTGAGTTGCAGAAATTATAATGGGATAGATCAGGAGGGATATTCTCTTTTTAAATTTATTTCAATAGTTTTTAGAGGTACAGATGGTTTTGGTTACATTGATAGGTTCTTTAGTGCTGATTTCTGAGATTTTAGTGCATCTGTCACAAGAACAGTGTACACTGTACCCAATATGTAGTCTTTTATTTCACACCCCCCTTAGAACTTTCCTCCATGAGTCTCCACCTTCCATTGTGTTATTATTATACCTTTGCATTCTCATAACTTAGCCTTCACTTATAAGTGAGAACATACGATATTTGGTTTTCCATTCCTGAGTTACTTCACTTAGAACTGTGGTCTCCAACTCCATACAAGTTGCTGCAAAAGACATTATTTTATTCTTTTTTATGGCTGGGTAGCATTCCATGGCATATAGATACCACATTTTGTTATCCACTCGTTAGTTGATGGGCACGTAGGTTGGTTCTATACTTTTGCAATTGTGAATTGCTCTGCTATAAACACAGATGTGCATGGATCTTTTTCATAGAATTATTCACTTTCTTTTGGAGAGATATGCAGTAGTGGGATTGCTGGATCAAACAGTAGTTCTACTTTTAGTTTTTAAAGAAATTTCCATAGTTTTCCGTAGTGGTTGTACTAATATAAATTACCCTCAGCAGTGTAAAACTGTTTCCTTTTCACTGTGTTCATGCCAACATCTTTTTTTTTTTTCTTTTTTTCTTTTCACTTTGTAATAATGGGCATTTTTGCAGGAGTAAGATAGTATCTCATTGTGATTTTAATTTGCAGTTCCCTGATGGTTAGTGATGTTGAGCATTTTTTTCATATGTTTGTTGGCTGTTTCTATATCTTCGTTAGAGAAAAGTCTATTCATCTTCTTTGCCCACATTTTGATGAGATTATTTGTTTTTTTCCTTGCTGATTTGTTTGAGTTAGTTGTAGATTCTGGATACCAGTCTGTTGCCTGATGCATAGATTGTGAAAATTTTCTCCCACTCTTTGGGTTGACTGATTACTCTGCTGATTATTTCTTTAGTTGAGCAGAAGCTTTTTAGTTTATTTAGGTCCTATTTATTTATTTTTGTTGCATTTGCTTTTAGGGACCTAGTCATGAATTCTTTGCCTAAGCTGATGTCCAGAAAAGTTTTCCTGATGTTACCTTCTGTAATTGTTCTGATTTCAGGTCTTAGTTTTAAGTTGTTGATCCATATTGAGTTGATTTTTGTATAACGTGAAAGACTGGATCTAGTTTCATTCTTCTACATGTAGTTTACCAGTCCCCCCCCACCCCCCGCCATCATTTATTGAATAGGGTGTCCCTTTTTCAATTTATGTTTTGTATGCCTTGTCAAAGACAGTTGGCTATAGGTATTTGGCTTTATTTCTGAGTTCTTTATTCTGTTACATAGGTCTATGAGTCTATTTTTATACCACTACCATGCTGTTTTGGTAACTTTAGCCTTGTAGAATAATTTGAAGTCAAGTAATGTGATCCCTTCAGATTTGCTATTTTTGCTTGGTATTGTTTTGGCTATGTGGCTCTTTTCAGGTTCCATATGAATTTTGGGATTGTTTTTTCTAGTTCTACGAAGAATGATGATGGTATTTTGATGGGAATTCCATTGAATGTGTAGATTGCTTTGGCAGTGTGATCATTTTCACAATGCTTATTCTTCCCATCCATAAGCATGGGATGTGTTTCTATTTGTTTGTGTCATTCATGATTTCTTTCAGCTGTGTTTTGTAGTTTTCCTTGTATATTCCTTAGTATTTTATTTTTCGGCAGCTGTTGTAAAAGGCATTAAATTCTTTATTTGATTCTCAGCTTGGACATTGTTGGTGTACAGCAATGCTGGTCATTTGTGTACATCAATTTTGTATCCTGAGACTTTACTTAATTTGTTCATCAGATCCAGAAGCTTTTCAGATGAGTCTTTAGGGTTTTCTAGGTATATGATCAAATTATTGGCAAACAGCAACAGTTTGACTTCCTAGTTTCCAATGTGAATGCCGTTTGTTTATTTGTCTTGTCTGCTTGTTGTATCTGAGACTTTCAGCACTATGTTGAATAGAAGTGAAAGTGGGCATCTTTGTCTTTTTCCAGTTCTCAGGGGGAATGCCTTCAGCTTTTCCCCATTCAGTATAATCTTAGCTGTGGCTTTGCCATGTACAACTTTTATTTCTTTGAGATAAGTCCCTTCTATGCCTATTTTGTTGAAGATTTTTATCATAAAGGGATGCTGGATTTTATCACATGTTTTTTTCTGCAACTTTTGAGATAATCATATGGTTTTGTTTTTAATTCTGTTCATGTGGTGTCACATTTATTGACTTGCATATGTTAAACCATCCCTACATCCCTGGGATGAACCGATTTGATCATGAAATATTACTTTTTTGATGTGGCATTGGATTTGATTAGCTAGTATTTCATTGAAGGAGGTATATCTTAAGGAATGAAGGATAAAATTTTTAAAGTAGAATTTATGAAGGAAAGCTAATATATGTGAAAAGTAACAACCTTTGACATCTGTTTAACAGGAGTTTCAAAATGAAAGAGTAAAATACAGCAAGTTACTATTTTAATAGAAAATTGTTACTAAAGAAATGTATTTTCATATTAAATCTTTAGATTATAAAAGCCTAGCAAAATCAAAACAACAAATCGGGGATGGGGTGAGGCCCTCATCTAAAACCATTCTACCTCAAAAAGACTTATTATGTTATCAAACACTAGATTTGTTTAATCCTGTTTTTCGACAATGATTCCTAGCAGACTCATGGACAACCATAACTCATTTTTATTGTGCTTTGCTTTATTGCTTTTCACAGATACTGTACACACAACATACACACAAAAATAATAGCTTTTCTAATGTGCAGAAAAATCAATTAGAAAAATAACAAAAATCACAATAAACACTTGAAATACTAATAATTGCTCAAACAGAAATTTATAATTAATATGAAAAAGCATACATTTTTATGAAACAAACTTTATTTTAACATGGGAAAAGTGTATATTATAAAATTTTCTTTTTTTATTCAAATAAATTTATAAACAAATGTAACTTCACAGCAGTTTCTACTTTTTGTGAAATACATAATCTTTCCTAAAGTAAATATAGAAAAACCATCAAAACTAATATTTTTGAAAATGTGCCTGTAATTGATAAACTGCTAAATATGATCTTAAATAAAAATATAAAATAACAAAGAAAATTTTGATCAACATCCATAGTATGTGACTTGGCATATATGCATTTTGTTAAACAACAATAACTAAAAGGATGCTGATGGATACGTATATACACAAAATAGTATGTTGAGACAAAAGCAACATAAAAGTAAAGACCTTTGTACTTATTGGACTATTGCTTTTAGCCATGAGAAAAATAAATATCTCTTTTTGATACTATACTTAAACATAAATTCCAAAGGTAATAACTGTAGGAGTGAAATCTTTTGAGTAAATAATGGAAGATATATAATATAGAACAAAACTCCAAGGATTTAACTTGTATCTGATAAGGCATTTTTCCATTGTAAGGGGAGAGAAGAATAAAATTTAGGAAGAATTTTTGATTTGGTGGCAGAAAAATGAAGAATCAATGGGATACATTTCCTTAATCTCATATTCTGTCTGGCCTCAAAGTTAGGAAACAGTCAGTCAACCTTCACATTTCTCTTTTTCAGAAATGACATGTTCATCTGCATACTCTACAAGAACTAATAATTGACAACCTACGACTCACAAGGTAATTCCTGAATTGTGCTTTCTTTCATTTTAAGACAAGTTTTTGGTTATTTGTTTTTATTTTTTGTTGTTTCTGTTTCCTCAAGAGTGAGGTTTTTTTTTTAGTTCATGGACTTTGGCCCTGTAACAGGTTGGTTAAATATTGTAACTGGCCTGAACATTTCTTCAAATCTGAAACTAATTTTTTTAAGGCTCAAATAATTTCAGGTAAGCTTTTTTGTTTAATTGTACATCTTGGCATGTAGTAGTTTTAGCCAGGCAGGGAAGTAAAGCTATCCAAGTGTGTGAAGGAGCCATTATCTTGTTCTTTGTGGCTGATGGTGATTGGACAGAATGAGAAACCTTGCAGGAGAGTACAATCTTATGTCTTTTACAGACCAGAGAGGTTTGGATACTGTTCAGAGGAAAACTTAAACCTGTGTTCTTTATCTGTCTTCATGGGTTAACCTCGATGCATTCGTCCCAATCACTGCATGGATTCTACCAAATTTTCCTGTGGGATTTCTGTGAAATAAGTTGTTCTTAGTAGCATTTCTGAAATAAACACTCTCTTTGGGAATAAATATTTAGACAAAATCAAGGATAAGTGTTCCATGAAAGAGTTTTAAGTATAGCTATAAATATTTGAGAAACTGATATCAAATTGATTTACTAACATGATTATATCAATCACTGAAATCTAGCCATTACTAGATTGTAAATCATCTAATACAAGACTGTAAATGATCCAATTCAGGGGTCACTATATTTGTCTCTACTTTATGGAAATTGCCTCAAAGTGGTTTAGTCATATAATAAATTATTTAACCTAAGAGCTGAGTGATGGATTTTCATTTAGTAAGTTGGTTGCTTTTCATTTAGTGTACTATAATTTTCAAAGAGAGACCCAGAGAAGCAAAAACTTTCATGAACAAGAAAAGAGAGTGAAAAAAAAAATCCTTAGTTAAGAAATTTGGAAGACAAAATTCTAGAGGTTTCAAATCCAACCAGTCAATTGATGGTGATCCCAGTAATCTATGATTTAAAAACTTACTCTTCAGTTACCAGTAAAATAATTCAGCCCAAAAGCTTATGTAATAAGTTAATGTTTTCCTTTTAATCAGTTTGAATTGAACTGAGTAAAATAATACCGAAATCTTTGCATAATTGTTTTAGATTCTTATTATTAAGATAATTTAGTTCTTAGTTTCTTGAAAATAATTCAATTTGAAATTTATTTTTTTCTCTGCTTTTTAACACCCTACCTATTTTTAAAGGTAGCGTTCATAATCTCTTTTTTCACTGCATCTTCTGATGCCTCCTCCACAATAATTTATTTTGCCTTTGAATTGTTATAATGCTTCATATTTTATTCTGCAAATAGTTCAAATACAATTATTCTGTTTGTTAAAAATAACTTCTATGGTTAGAATATGTCCCTCCCAAAATTAATGTGTTTGAGACTTTGTTCCCATGTAACCGTGTTGGGATCTGGGGGCCTTTGGGATGTTATTTGATGATGGGGCCTATATGTTTATAAATGGATTAGTTCTGTTATTGGGGGAGTGGGCTAGTTATTCTGGAGTGGCTCATTTTATAAAAATGAGCTCTCTTTACACCTATAATCTTGCTCTTCTCTCCTTCCACCATGTTATAACACAGCAAGAAGACTCTCATCAGTTGCAGGGTCTTCAAGGGTGATTTGGGACTTCCCAGACTCCAGAATTGTGATCCAAATAAATTTCTTTTGATTATAATTTACTCAGTCTGTGGTATTTCGCTATAGGATTCGAAAATTTATTAAAACAGAAAATTAGTACTGAGAAGTGGGATTGTTGTCCTAATAAATACCTGAAAATGGGAAAGCAGCTTTAGTTCTCCGTAATGAGTAGAGGCTGGAAGAATTTGCAGAAGCAGGCTGGAAAAAGCCTAGATTGCCCTAAAGAAAGCATTAGGGACAATTCTGTTGAAAGTTCAAAAGAGCAGACTAGGGAAAGTTTGGAACATTTTACAGATTACTTAAGGGGTTGTGATCAGAAGCTAGTTGAAATATGATTAGAGTCTATTCCAATGAGGTCTCAGGTGGAACTGGAGAACAAGGTATTGGAAATTGGAGTAAAAACTATCCTTGTTATAAGTAACAAATAACTTGTCTAAAATGTGCCCATACCTGAGAGCTTTATAGAAGGCAGAATTTAAGACTGACAAACTAGGATATCTGTCAGAAGAAATACCTAAGCAGCAATGTACTCAGATTGCTGCCTGGTTACTTTAATTGTTCATAAATACAAGAGAAAACAGAGTGGAATGAATTGGAAAATTTGTGGGCTGGCCATATAGAGTGAAAAAGCCTCTTTGAGTGTGGCCAAGGAACAATATTCTAAAAATATTATTATGGACAGAAAGGAGCCAGAGGCGATTCACCAAGATAATGGGAGAAAAGACCCCAAAGGCATTTCAAAAATCTTTGAAGCTGGCCCTCTCATCACAGGCCAAGAGTTCTAGGATGGCAGAACTGTTTTGGGGGATGGGCCTCAGCTGCCCTCCACACACTCCCTGTCCAGAGTTGCCTTGAAATGCTGCTCCCTGTATTCCAATACAGTGCTCCTCAGGCTACCCAACCATAGTTCAAGCAAGTTCCCTTGCTGTTCTGGCCACGGCTTCAGAAAGTACAAGCCATAAGCCTCAGTGGTGTCCACATGGTGTTGAGTCTGTAGGCATGCAGAATGCAAGAGCCATGGAAGCATGGCTTCCTCTACCTAGAAGTGAAAGGATGCTTAGACCAGGAAACCCAAAAACAAACTTGCCAGGGGTTTGGGGGATCTGCCACAGAAAAATCCCAATGAAAGCAATGCCTAGTGGAGCCACAGGAGCAGGGCCACTCCCAGAATTCCCAAACTGTAGGGCCACAAGCATGCAATTCCAACCTGGAAAAGCTACAGGCAAAAGACTCCAACCTGAGATGGCTGCTTGGGTTAAGCCCAGCAAAGCCATAGGAGTAAGGCTGCCTAATGCTTTGGGGGCCCAAAAACTTTAGTGGGCACAGAATATGGGACACTGAGTCACAGAAAATTATTCTCCACCTTTAAGACTTAATGTCATTTACTCTGTTGAGTTTGAGCTTACTTGGAACCAGTTACCTAAATCGCTTTTTTAAAATTGGAATTTCCATGCTGTGCCTGTCCCACTATTGTACTGTGGAAGCAGATAACTGTTTCAGTTTCACAGGGTCACTGCTGAAGAGAATTCACTTCAGAATGACATGTTTAGCCTCACTAACATCTTATTTAGATGAGACTCTGGACTTTGGACTTTTGAGTTGATGCTAGAATGGGTCAAGACTTTTAGAGCTATTGGGATGGAATAAGTGTATTTTGCATTGTGAGAACATAGATGTTGGGACTCGGGCTTTATGCTATGGTTTGGATATGTTCTCCAAAAGTTCGTGTGTTGGAAACTTGGTCCCTGAGGTTACAGTATATGGAGGTTGGGCCTACAAGAGGTGATTATATCATGGGGGCTCCATCTTGATGAATGGATTAATGCCATCAGTGTGGGAATGCATTTGTTATCACAGGAATGTCTTTGTTGTAAAAGTGAACTCTTTCGTATATGCATTCTCTTGCCCTTCCTCCCTTCCACCATATTATGAAACAGCAAGAAAGCCCTTGCGACCTGCAGCCCCTTGATCTTGGATTATCTCACCTTCATAACGATGAGTCAAATGAACGTCTGTCATTTGTAATTTACTCATCTGTGGCATTCTATTATACAAACAGAAAACATTCTGAAACAATTCTCTTCCAGAGGAATAATTCTCTCTCTCTCTCTCTCTCTCTCTCTCTCTCTCTTGAAGGAAAAAAAAAAAGACTTTTAGCAAAATCAGTGAGAAACACATATTTCTTCATCAATTCCTGGCTAAACTTCAAAATTAGATTTTGAATTCAAAATAGGAAACGATCTTTTCCATTATCAATTAGATATGAAATAATGCCAAAGGACATCCCAATAATACCATGTCAATTCCCTATACACACAAAAATTAGATATATTTCACATCCAGCCCTGTGATTAAGTTATCTTCTGACTTCTAGTAATTGGTCCCAAACTAAAAACAGCTTTGGCTACAAATGTTCATATACAAATTTATTATTTGATGATAATTCTGTTTTTTTTGTCCTCTGAAGAATTAATAGAAGATGCGGTTAGATTTTCAGATCAGCCTTTAAAACTCTTTATTAGACTGTGTGTATGTTGCATTTGCTTGCCCAGCATTTATCTCTTACTTCTGAAGAAAATGACACCCTGTTAGGCAACACATCTCCCTTCCTCAGACCAATTACAGTTGTGGAAATTGTTTGGTTACCTCTGGCCATAGTGATTGGTTCCTTTTTTAAAAATTTATCTATTTAAAAATTTTAGGTGAATACTATATCTGGCATTTCTCCCATGATATCTCTCCCCACCCCCTGCTATCTCTTCCCTACCACCGCCAACTGCCCCCCTCATCTCCCCGTGTGTGATGCTCCTCTCCCTGAGTCCACAGGTTCTCATTGTTCAACACCCACCTATGAGTGAGAACATGCAATGTTTGGCTTTCTGTTCTTGTGTCAGTTTGCTGAGAATGATGGTTTCCATATTCATCCAAGTCCCTACAAAGGACACGAACTCATCATTTTTTATGGCTGCATAGTATTCCATGGTGTATATGCACCACATTTTCTTTGTCCAGTCTATCATTGATGGGCATTTGGGTTGGTTCCAGGTGTTTGCTATTGTATGCAGGGCTGCAGTGAACATACGTGTGCATGTGTCTTTATAGTAGAACGATTTATAGTTCTTTGGGTATATACCCAGTATGGGATTGCTGGGTCAAATGGAATTTCTATTTCTAGATCCTTGAGAAATCGCCACATGGTCTTCCACAATGATTGAACTAATTTACACTTCCACCAACTGTGTAAGAGTGTTCCTGTTCTCCACATCCTCTCCAGCATGATTCATTTTGAATAATTAGAGAAAATGCCATGACTTTTTTTGGAAATTGCTATAGCTTGGATATTTGTCCCCAAACTTCATGTTGAAATTTGATTTTCAATGTTGGAGTTGAGTTGTAATGGGAGGTGTTGGATCATGGGAGTGGGCCCATCTTGAATAGATTGATGCTGTCTCCATGGGAGGCAGTGAGTGAGTTCTCACTCTTGGTTTCTGGGAGAGTTGGTTGTTACAGAGAACCAGGCACCTCTCTTCTCTTGCTTCCTCTCTCACTACATGACCTCTGCCCATGCCAGCTCCACTTCACCTTTTTCCATGAGTAAATTGCAGCCTGAATCCCTCACCAGAAGCAGATGCTGGTGCCATACTTCTTGTAAAGCCTGTAGAAGCATGAGCCAAATAAACCTTTTTCTTTGTAAATTACTCAGCCTCCGGTATTCTTTTATAGCTGCACAAATGGACTGAGACAGAAACATGAGGAATTAAACACCCCCTTTCCTCTGAGGTTACCAAATTGACAGGATGTGAGTTCATTTTTATTTTACCAAGAAATTGGGAGGGCTTGCGTGGAAATGAAACCAATACAGAAAAAAGAAAACTGAGAGAAGGAGATTGAGAGATACCATGTCCTGAAAATACATAGTATTCTGGATCTCATATAGTAGTAGTAGCTGATGTCCATGTGCAGGTTTTGCTGTTATATGAGCCAATTTGTGTATTTTCTCCTTTAAGGCATACGGGGTTTAATTTCTGTCACTTGCAATAGAAATTGTCCAAAGTCATAGAGGTCATATAGATATGAAATACTGAAACATTTTATTTAAAAGTGTTATTCATACCATTGCTACAATTATATGTAACTAAAATATATAGAGAAATATCAATCTTAAAGCTCTGGGTTGAAATAGAGAATAGATATTTAGGCTTTGCTTCTCTGGACAAAGGTAGAAATGGATAGAATTTAAATTATGTTTAGAAAAACACATCATTTAAAAAGTGACATCTGTATTCTGTGAGGCTCATATACAAAGACCGTGATTGGATGTGCCTTTTCTTTGGAAAAAACACTTTAAGGAGTTTTTGCAATACAAAGATAACTCAGAAGTTCAATTAGGGGTAGAGCTAAACTTCCAATTAAAAGAAAACAAATTTGGTTTTGGAATCAAGTAGATGGGAATCAGTAGAAAAGAGTATTGATTGAGAATTTAGAAAAGTAAGACAAACCTAACTGACAAGAAGTTTTCCGTGATTAGGAAGAATTAATGCGTTTTTCAAGACAAGTAACTACAACATTCAATTTTAAGGACTTTCTTTTACTTTTCTGTAATCCAATGCATTAACTTTACTTGCAGTAAAGGGCGGTTAAGATGCTAGTGTCACTGATGTGTTCTTTGGGAGTACTGAACTGATGAGCAAAGCTGGCTGGTGAGAAATGGATCTGAAACCAGAGGATATGAAGGTACACATTGGCCAGGGGACAGGAAAGCAGGCTGTGGGTACAATGACCTAAGAGGCTGCATACTGTCTTCCCTCTCCCTCAGAATTCAAGACTTTTCAGGAAGTGGAGACCTGAACCAATTTATTTGAATATTAAAAGAAGAATATTTCTGGAAAGTTGGAGGACTTGGTGGTGGTGATGGTGGACCAGCCATTAGTTTAGCTAAAACCTGTTTCTCTGCTGTCTTAATTCAAATAACTTCAAAGCAGGTCTGAAAGTAACATTCATATGCAAGTTGTTTATTGAGTGATCTCAGTAAACCATCTGAAGCAGAAGGAGAGGGTGAGATAAGGAGAAAGACCAAAAGGGTACAGAAATGGGCAGGTTACCATGATGAACAACTGAGGCTCAATTCTTTAGAGAACACTCAGAGATTCTAAAATACTCTCCCTGCAAAGTCTTGGGAATCTTGGAGAACTCTTGTCCCTTGGTTAAGGTGGCTTTTGGGAACATTAACATTCTGGCACCTCTAATCTGCCACTTATGAGTTGTGCATGCTTCTAAAGCTAGAAGCAGCCTTCAGGCAGAGAGATGCATAAGCGTAAAGAAGAAAAACATGACAAGAGGCCCCAGAATTGTGCACACTCTCTGGTAACACAGGTGGCCAAGGAACATGGAAAAAGGGGCCTCAGTTTATTTTCTATCTAGTAGTAGTTTAAATAGCATAAAGCAGCAAAGAAATAGTCTTTTTGTTTCCATTGGATATTTGTACTTGAAATGCTTAGCAAATGGAGGAAATAATAGAAGGGCATGTGTGAACATCTAGAAGAAAATTTCTGTTATCACTCAGTGATTCAGACATTAATGACAAAAGACTCTTAGAGATTCTTCACAACAATTTGCTTCTGTGGCTGTCCTTTATTTTCTTTTTATTTAAAGACACTCTTATTAAATATTAATTAGATTGATTAGAACTTAGGAGATATTTTAAATTTATAAAGAAGAGAAATAGAGTGAATATCCATGTCACTGTCACCCAGATTTAACACTGTAATATTTATTTCCAAAAGAAACCTAGTAACAGCACATATAGAAACATTTTACATAGAGAATCTGTAACTCATATGTACTGTGGGTAAGAGGATAAATTTGACCAACATTTTAGAGGAAACTTTGACAAGATCTACTGAAGTAGAAGATACATATGAAACCACTACCCAGCAATTGCATTTCTAAGTGTTTATTTTAGAGAAACTCTTGTGAATGCCTAAAAGAATATTTGTAAGCACTGTTTGTAACAATAAAATGCAAAATAATATAGCTGTTTGTCCACTGGTTAATAGACAAGTAAGTTTTTTTTTAATGTAGTGGAAGCTAAATAGTACTTAAAATGTTTCCAGTATCCTGTATTATTACTATCAAATGTTCGGTGTACCATGGCCCTTTCCTAGTGACTGATAGATGATTTAGCCCTGTAATTTTGTGGCATCCTTTCCAGTGGGGAAATTAAGAGTCCTCATCCCACTGGAGTTAGTTGAGATGGCATGACTTATTCAAGCTAATAAAATGTTGGCAGTAGTGAGCACGCTTCTTCGATGCAGAGGGGTGAGGAGCCATTGCATGAGTCTACTATTACTGAATGTTCCCTTGGCCACAAGCTTAACTATTTTGAATCCATCATTTCACAATCAACTGGAAGATTTACAGTTAAATAATGAGATGATGAAATAAACCCTTATTATTTGTTATATTTAGGTATGGCCTGTGTGTGTTCATAAAAGGGTTCACAATTTTGAGATAACCTGACATATTAGAGTATCTGGCAAGTTAACTTTATGATTTCAACTTGAAATAAATAATTGATATGAGAATTATGATTTTAAAAATAGGCACTATACAATCCTGTTGTTTGTAAACAATAACAAAATGTTTAAAAAAACCTAATTCACCAAATTTGTAAGTTTGAGCTTATAGATTCTGAAGAGTTACTTTAGAACATAAAAGTATTTTGCTTTAGATTGTCAAGTTTGTCCTGACATGTTTTAGAGTTTCTTCTTGAAAATAAATATACCTGAGGACTACCTTTTAAAAATGTTTGACATTTAATTAAATGGGGGCTGATCATTATAGATATTTAATATAATAAAAATTAATTTATATTTATAATTATAAATTTTTAAATTTTTATTTAAAATTAAATAATTTTATTTTTTAAAAGTTTGAAAGTTGAACTTGACATTTTAAAAATAATTTACCTTTAAATTTTCAACCTTAGGGAGTAGAGTATCATTTATTAGTCAAATAGTTATTAAGAAGCTGTTTACATACAGTAGGCTTCCCATAGACTGAAAATAACTCACATTCATACTTTTCAATGAACACACAGAGGTAGAATAGATTTTTTAGAACAGGGTTAATGAGAGAAATATTTTATGCTGTTTTATTCTATTTTATTTTAATACAGTAGAGACAATATAGATGTGTTTAAAGAAGGAAAATGTTAATGGTTTGCTCTGTGTCCTCACCCAGATCTCCCTTTGAATTATAATAATCCCCATGTGCAAGGGCAGGAGCAGGTGGAGGTAATTGAATCATGGGGCACATTCCCCCATGTTGTTCTTGTGATAGTGAGTTCTCACAAAATCTAATGGTTTTATAAGGGGCTTCCCCCTTTGCTCAGTACCCATTCTCTCTCCTGCTGCCCTGCGAAGAAGTGCCTTCAACCATAAGATTTCTGAGGCCTCACTTGCCATGTAGAACTGTGAGTCAATTAAAACTCTTCTTCATTAATTGCCCAGTCTTGGGTGTTTTTTCAGAGCAGTGTGAGAATGGATTAATACAGAAAAGAAAAAGATGACAGAGAAACAGAGATTTAACACACACATACACACACACGCGCGCGCACACACACACACACACACACACACACAGCCTGTTCTCTCCCCTTAACCCTGAATAGGCCAATAACAAGATCTGATGTCGATGCAGCAATTAATAGCCTACCAACCAAAAAAAGTCCAGGTCCAGATGGGTTCACAGCCGAATTCTATGAGACATACAAAGAGGAGCTGCTACCATTCCTGTTGAAACTATTCCAAACAATACAAAAAGAGGGAATCCTCCCTAACTTTTTCTAAGAGACAAACATCAGCCTGATACTAAAATCTGGCAGACACACAACTAAAAGAGAAAACACAGGCAATATCCATGATTAACAATGATGCAAAAATCTTCAATAAAATACTGGCAAACTGAATTCAACAGTACTCAAAAAGCTTATTCACCACAATGAAGTAGGCTTCATCCCGGGGATGCAAAGCTGGTTCAACATACACAAATCTATAAATGTAATCCACCACATAAATGGAACAAAAGACAAAAACCACATGATTATCTCAATAGATGTAGAGAAGGCCTTCCACAAAATTCAGCAGCCATTTATGCTAAAAACTCTCAATAAACTAGATATTGATGGAACCTATCTCAAAATAATAAAAGCTATTTACAACAAACCCACAGCCAATATGATACTGAACAGGCAAAAACTGGAAGCATTCCCTTTATAAGCTGGCACTAG